>NW_007736221.1:4723-56373 GCF_000696425.1 Galeopterus variegatus | reverse complement strand
GGGGGGAGGGGAGGGGGGTTGCTGAATAGATAAAGTTCTCCTTCAGATGATAATGATTTACCAGCCCTTAACTGTTTACTTCAAATGGATAAAGTTGTCCTTGAGATGGTAATGAGTTAATAGCCCTTTATTGTTCTCTTCATTTCCTAATGTTTCTCCCTTCACAGGGTTTGGGTGGGCCTTTATTGCGGGCTTGTCCTGAGCCCTCAGACAAAGAAATTTCATACAAGGGGGTAGTAAATTGGGGTACTCTTAGATGTCATTGGGAATATTGTGAACCCTGTAGTACTCCCAGCCCATGAGAAGGTGGGGGCAGGGACTTGCACACTAGGAAATAAATTGCTTGTTACAGCGCTTTTCCATGTGCCTGTCTGTCAGACACCCAGACCTTGCAAGGCCGTAATTAAAATCTTGCTTCACTGTACCTTGTGTCTCCAGGCCCATCCTTTGGCATTGGATGGGTGAGGGCATTTCTCACAATTTGGGGGCTCATCTGGGATCTCTGCAACTGCGGAACTGGGACCCCAATAGAGGGGGAGATGCATCCAACCTAATTTCGGGTGGCCTGCTCTACCTGGTGCCTGGCTTCTCGCTGGACCACAGATATACCTGAGACTGTTATTCTGAGGATGGCTGAAGTGATGCTGGGGGGAAAGGAAGCAGGCACCACGGCAACCAGGCAACCTCGTGCACGAGCCAAGGTAGGAAAATCGGACTATTAAGTACTGCCTTGGTGGTTGGGCATTTTCAGAGGTCTAGTGTGTGGCTGAGATGTATCCTAGATACGAAACAAGTGTGGAGTATCAATCCGAGGTTCTGTTTTCCCCAAGGGATATGGCCAGAGAAAGATGAAGTGGGTCCAGATGTGTACAAGAAACTTCCAGTAAGGGGGGTTGAGTACCTCAGGGAGATTCAGACACAGGCATCACTGACCTCAGGTGAAAATGGGAAACAAAAATTCTAGGCCTAGGGAAACAAAGAAGGGAGGAATTAAAGAGATTTTTCCCAAATCCCCTCAGATAGTCCCTTGGGGGGAATCTTAAAGGACTGGGAGAGGAATTTCCAGACGAGAAACAAGGAGAAACAAAAAATGATAAAGTACTGCTGTTTTATTTGGACCAAAGAGCCCAGTGTTTTGGCCACAGTTTGGCTCAAATGAGGACTGGGTCTGTCAGGCCTTTGTCCTCTGTGTTAACGATAAATTTCCATCCTTCCAGGAGTAAAAAGATTATGCTCTATGCTGGATATCAGGAGTGACTCCCATGTTTCCTCTTAAAATCGAGGGAAAGACCCTAAGAAAGAACCCTGGGATCCTTTGTTCTGTCTTCCTCCTCTTTATGCCTCACAGAATGGGAGGCAGAAGGACTCTCAGCAGGCGGAATGTTCAGACCCCTGTGCAGAGTCTGAGCCCTCGGCCCCTGCAGATCCATATCTTAGTCTACGGAGGGAATTACAACAATGCAAGAAAGGTCTTGAGAATTATCCCCTCCCTTTGGGAAATCTCTAAAATGTTTCCCATTAGGGAAGTCCCCATGGGGCAAGGAGAGATTGGATTTGTGAATGTCCCCATCACGAGCACTGAAGTTAGAAATTTTAAAAAGGAAATAAAATCATTATTAGAGGATCCCCTTGGTCTAGCGGAACAACTCGACCAATTCTTAGGGCCCAGCTATTACACTTGGGTCGAAATGATGTCTATAATGAGCATCCTCTTTACAGGAGAAGAAAGAAGAGTGATTAGGAGAGAGTGTCTGTCCATCTGGGAGAGACAACACCCTCCTGGACAGGGACTCCTATCTGTGGAGCAAAAGTTCTCAAATGTGGACCCCAAATGGGACAATGATTATCCCAGAGATAGGGCTCACATGCAAGACCTTAGACAATTAATAATTAAGGGGATGAAAGAATCTACCCCAAGGTCACAGAATATTTCTAAGGCTTTTGAGATTCAACAAGAAAAAGAGGAAACTCCTTCTGCCTTTTTGCAGAGGCTCAGAGAACAAATGAGGAAACACTCTGGGTTAGACCCGGAAGACCCAATAGGACAGGGTCTCTTAAAAGTTAATTTTGTAACTAAAAGCTGGCCTGATATTACTAAAAAGTTACAGAAATTAGATGGTTGGAGTGAGAAGCCAATTGGGGAACTACTCGGGGAGGCCCAAAAGGTGTTTGTGAGGAGGGAAGATGAGAAACAGAAACAAAAAGTGAAGATCATGGTGTCCAATGTAGTTAGAAAGAATCTGGAATCAAGCCCTCCTCACTGGGGACAAAAGGATCCTAGATTCCAGTCAAGAGACCAAAGGGGCCTGATGGAGTTTGGATGTGTTGTCCCCTCCAAAACTCAGGTGGAAATTTGATCTCCAATGTGGCAGTGCTGGAAACTGATGGAGTCACGGAGGCGGATCCCTCGTGAATGGATTAATGCTCTCCCTGGGGGAGGGGTAGTGAGTGAGTTCTCGCTCTATTAGTTCCTGCAAGAGCTTGTTGCTTAAAAAGACCCTGGCACCTCCTCTCTCTCTCTTGCTTCCTGTCACCATGCGATCTGCTTGTACCCGCCGGCTGCCTGCCACTTTCCACCATGAGTAGAAGCAGCCTGAGGCCCGTGCCAGATGCAACTGTCCCAGAATCATATGCCAAATAAACCTCTTTTCCTTATAAGTTACCAGTCTCAGGTATTCTGTTATAGCAACACAAAATGGACTAGAACAGGGCCCTCATAGAGGTAAAACCTCAAGCAAGCAATGGGTACTATAAATGTGGGAAATATGGTCATTTTGAAAGAGATTGTCCCACATGGGAAAAGGAAGAACAGGTGATACCTCTTATGGCTTTTGATGAGGATTAGGGGTTCAGGGGTTCCCTTTGGTAAGGTCCCACCAGGAAATGTTAATAAACGTAAGGGTGGAACCTAAGGAAGAAGAGGTGACATTTTGACACAGGAAAAACCAAAGATCAATTTCTTAAAAACTGTATACTGGCCATATCATCCACTCTGTCTTCCCTGGGGTTAAAGGGGCTTCTTGCTCAGTCCCTGTCTCTTAAATTCACTGATCATCATTTCCATCCCAGTGACCTGGTGTTGATATAAACCTAAGAGGAGCACAAACTTCTGCCAAGCTGGGAAGGTGCTGCTCACTACTGAGACTGCTGCACGAACTGCTGAAAAGGGTGGACTCACTATACCAGGGTCAAGGGACTAGAGACCTCACAAATAAGAACTAAAGATCAGTGGGAAATGTGTGGCTCCTTGAAAGAGTCTTTAAGGGTAACTTTAAAAACGGTTCCTTAGATTACATAGGTCCAAATCTGGTGGATTTTAACATGGGTACGCTTGGGGCAATCTTTCCAGGTGATTTATATAGGAGATAATTTATTCACACCTCCCTTCTGTTATTTCCCCATTTGAGGGTCAGGTGGGTCGCACAGGTGTGGGGGTCATCTCACTGCTGGGGAACCCTCAACTGCCTGCCAGCCTCCCACCCATGCCTGCTGATAGGGTCATGACCCACCCACCCACAAAGAGTCCTGATGGGGGAGTGAACCTAAATACAGCCAGCACAAAGGGAACACCTATTAACAGGGTCACTCACGCGTCAACAGGCCACCCACATTCACCCAGCATTTACCTGAGGGCATGAATGAGAAAGAACCAAGGAAACAGAGCTGACCCCAAGTTATAGAGTCAATGGAGGGAAGAGAGGACAGCCCAAGAATGTGCTCATTTCTATTTGTCAGGAGCTCAGCTGAGCTGCCGAGGGCTGGAGCAGCCAGTTCAGATCACAAGCCAGTGTGAAGGTGACTGTCCAGGCTTCCATCACTCACTGTGACAGTACAAGCATGAGGCCACACCAGAGACCGCACTGTGTCCCTCCCTTCCGTTATTTCCCCATTTGAGGGTCAGGTGGGTCACACAGGCATGGGGGTGATCTCACTGCTGGGAACCCTCAGCACAGCTTTCATGGCCCAGGCTGTCAGGTGGGTCACACAGGTGTGGGGGTCATCTCACTGCTGGGGAACCCTCAGCAAAGCTTTCATGGACCTCGAGGTTGAGGGGAGGAAGAGGGAGAACTAGGAGAGGAAAAGCGTTGAGTCATAGTGTGGGAAAGGCGTCTGAAGGTTTCCCCTCCTTCACCCTGATGAGGAGGTCTTGGCAGAGGTGCCTACGGAAGCCCTCTGCGGAAGGCTCCCAGTACAGAGACCTTTGGTTGGAGGTGCCTGGGCTAGAAATGCAGACGTGTGTGAGACCATGGCTGGACAGGGCGCCTGAGTCTGCGACGGCAAGTCTCCTAGGACACTGCAGTGCATTGATTATGCACCGAGGCTGGTGTGGGGAGGGCAGCTTCCCTCCTGAGGCCTGTGCTGGAAAGCCTCTGTAATTGTCTGAGGTCAGGCCGGATGGACCCCATATAGGTTTTTAACCAGGAGCTGGGCTTCTCACTATTTTGCAGAGAGATTGGAAATGATAGTGCATCCATAGGAGAAAATGTTCCTATTAAAGTTTGAAATCAGTTGTTGTGAAAGAGTTCTCATGAATCACATACACAAATATGGAAAATAAAATTTAAAGATCCCTAAATTAATCTACAAATTCACTGCAGGCAGCATTCAGCACACACAACCAGTTTTTTGAGGATTTTAGACTTGTTTGGAAAAGCATCTATTCCAGTTACCTATTATTGTACAACAAACCACTAGGAAACTTAGCAGATTAAAATGATGAACTACTTCAGTTTACTCGCAAATTTACAGTTTGGGCAGGGCTGAGCAGGGGTGGCATTGAAAAAGTGGCCTGTTTTTAGGACTCGGCAGTTCCCAAGGGTCCATCAACTGGGTCTCCTTTCTGGGGCTTGGGGTGGTCAATGGTGGGTGGACTAGTTTTTGTACATAATCAGCACTCAATAAACTGAGATGAGAGACAGAGAGAGAGAGAGAGAGGGAGGGAGGGAGGGAGGGGGGGAGGGAGAGAGAGAGAGAGAGAGAACAGCCCGAGGAGGAGGAGGAGAAGAGGAAGGAAGAATATCAGTTAGTATCACTGGGTAACAGTCGCCAGTAGGTGATCCTATCTGCTGTGTGCCCTCTGAGTTTTTCCAGTTTTCCTCTAGGCTTCTGCCTCCCAAACTAGTTTACTTGTTCTTAAGCCTCCCAGGCCAGGAATTCAGCAGCTCCATCAACTGCACCTGCCAGCAGGTGGATCCATCGCAGCAGGGGAGGAGGAGGAACTGGGGCAGTGCACCCCAAGTTGCTGAGGGCTCCAGGATCCTCCAGAACCAGAACCTGGATCAGGCAGGGCTGGAAGGCATGTGCATGGGGGAATAAGAGTTGGGGCATCTTGCCAACACTCTGTCAGGTGCAGGAGGAATGTCTATACCAATTCTCTTGGCAGCTGCAAACTTCAAACTCACATCTTGGAGCCTGATATGGGGAGACTTTAGAGGGCCTAAGGGCACCCCACAAGGAAATTTGGGACAGTATCTAGACAAGATGTGCCCCCTTTATGTGAACATCCCATTTCCCAGATGGGAAGACTGATCTCTGAGAGGGCCGGCATTGCCTATACACAGAGCAAGGACAGGGCAGAAGGAAGACTCCACTTAGGGTCCCCTGGCTCTGCCCTCCCCTCCCTGGACCCCATCTGCTCACAGCCCCTCTCAGCCTTACTCCCCACACCACCCTTCTGTCCTCTGACCTCTGATGCTGAGTCCAGCCTCCAGTTTGCTCTTCCCACTCGGCTCGTTATTCCCAGAATCTGACCCAGGTAATCCCCAGCGAGGCTGGGCTTATTTTTATTACTCTGAGAAGTTAGGTCTTAACCTGGGCCTTGCCCTGGGTTCTGCTTAAGAGAGAACTAGAACCAGAACTCCTCTCAGGCTCTGCATCTGGGGCCCAAAATCCTCCTTCTTGGAACCTCCTAATTCTGCACCGAGGAATGGTGCATGACGTTTTCCTGGCCCATGCTTGAAGAAGAGTTTGGGAGGTGTTCTGGGACAAGAACGGGCTGGCCCTGCTCACCTGCTGCCTGAACTCTCAATTTCGTGCTTTTACCAGCTGCACCTTAGCCTTGGAAGGGCAGGAGCAGCTGTAAACTTTGGAGTTCAGAGTTGCCTTTGACCTCTCCCATCCCATCCCCCACCACACGTGGGAGGTGCTGAGTACAAGGGGTCCAATGCCTATGTTGTGTCACCCCAAGCTCTTCTGCACCTGCTGGTCCCATCCCAAGTTTTGGCTGGCTGCCCAGGCAGGAGGATGCAGCCAGGTGTTCTGGGACTGGCTGGCCCTGCCCAGGATCCAAAGACCTTTCAGGACAAAGGGAGAAACTGCTCCTGTCAGAAGGTGCTTGTTTGGGGGTCATGGGGCTGGAGGATGCTGGCATGGGATCGAGGGACACTGCTTAAAACCTGGAGGGCTCCAGAGACCAAGCTGGCCCTGGAGATTGCTGGGTTTCAGGTAAAAGAGCCTCTGGCAACCTCCCAGTGATTCAGGCTGTACCTTTCTGAACTCTAATCAGCCTCTGTCTCCCTCTCTCTCTCTCTCTCTCTCTCTCTCTCTCTCTCCTCCTCTCCCAGCTCACTCTGCCTTCTCCCATGGATCTCCCTGGGTCTCCCTCCCTGTTCTCAGCCCTTGTTTTCCCATCTCTGAGCCCTTCCTGCCATGCCCCCAGCACCCACCTTCCCTGCCCCTCTCCACTGTCCCTGGAGTTCCCTTACTCCTTCCTTGGCCTCAGGACCTCACCTCTGTCCCATCTGCCTGCAGGATGCTGCAGCTGAGCTTGTCCTGGCTGGGCTGGGGCCAGTGTCAGCCTCCCCATGGCTGCTTTCCCTGCTGCTTGGGACCTCTTGGCTCCTGACCTGCATCCTGTCCTGGACCTACACCTTCTATGACAACTGTTGCCACCTGCGATGTTTCCCACAGCCCTCAAAACTGAAATGGTTCTTGGGTCACCTGGGCCTGGTGAGTGTGGCAGCAAGACAGATCTGAAGTGTCAGGATGGACAGACTCTCTGAGTAGCTTGGAATGGATCTCAGAGGTCTGGGAATCAGATGGTGTTCTGGGGTCCAGGACAGCAGGGACATGAGCACCAGAAGAGAGGTGTGACCATGTGCCTCACCTTCCTCCTTTTTTGGGTACCTTCCTTTTCCCTTGGTCTTCCCCTCTAAGCTGTACCATGGACACTGTTACACAAGCTGATAAAAGGTGGCCACTCAACTCCCCTTTCAGTGACCTTTCTCGATGCCCTCCCCTTCCACACCCTGACCTCTGAGTTAGACATGCTCTCATCTGAAAAAGGCACGACTGATGGGTGTGTGCACAGGATCAGTGAGAGTGTGCATGGGATGCCCTATGCACAGAACCTGGCAGGCAGAAGGTGCCCATAGGTAGCATCCATGTCCTGATGGACAGTCAGAGTTCACCTCTGCTCCCCGAGGTCTCCCAAAGCTGGAAGGTCTCTGGTGTGTAGACCTTTTCTGCGCGAGGAACTGGAAGTGAAGTGGACCAGCCAAGACATGACTGGATGTGGGCACCAGCCTCAGGGACAAGTCCTGAGGCCACACTGCTGCCCATAATCCCCCTCTGTAGTTGCCTGCAGGCTGGAACTACTTGAGCATGAGAAAATCCATTCTCTCGAGCCAAGGTGGGCCTCTCTGTTGGCAGACAGCACATCTTCCTTATTTGCTCTGGGATGCAGCTCGGCACTTGGATATGACCCCGAGAAGGAAGGAGCAGGAGGAAATGGAGATCGCCTGCATCCATGCAGAATCCAGACCCATGTTCCCTGCAGAGGCTGTGCCTATTCTGGAGGCTGCAAGGGGTGACCTGCTATGGCTCCTTCTGGAGAGGTGTGTTAGGTTTCTCCAGAGAAACAGAACCAACAGGGTGTGTGTGTGTGTGTGTGTGTGTGTGTGTGTGTACACATATCAATAGGAGCTACATATATATATATGAGGGTATTGCAAAAAGTTCATGGAAAAATAATTTTTAAACATAATATGAATCTTTCCAGGGATTTTTGAAGTACCCTCATATGATATATATGACATATTCACACACACACACATATATACACACACACACATATGAGAGAGATGAAAGAAGAAATTTATTATGGCAATTAGCTCAAGTGATTATGGAGGCCGAGAAGTCCCATGGTATTCCATCTGCAAGCTGAGAACCAGAGAACAGTGGTTTAATTTATTTTGAGACCACAGGCCTTTGAATTTGGGGACTCCTGGTGTAAGTCTCAAAGTCTGAATGCTCCAGAGCCTGGCATTCTGCTGTCCTAGGACAGGAGAAGATGGAAGTCCCAGCTCCAGAGAGACAGCAAATTCACCCTTCCTCTTCTGTTTTGTTCTGTGTGGTCCCTCAAGGGATTGGGTGATGCCCAACACCACTGGGGAGGGTGGATCTTCCTTACCCAGTCTATGGATTCAAATGCTAATCTCTGCTGAAACACTCTCACAGACACAGCCAGAAATAATGTTTCCCCAGCTATCTGGGCATCTCTTAGCCCAGTCAAATTGACACCTACAATGAACCATCACAGGAGGTGACCACCCTGTCTTGGTTGCAGGTCACCCCCACGGAGCAGGGCACGAGGGACATGACTCACCTGGCAGCCACCTACCCCCAGGGTTTTCAGTTATGGATGGGTCCCTTCTTCCCAATCATCACTCTGTGCCATCCTGAGTTTATCCGGATTCTCATCAACACCTCAGGTAGCCAGGACGGAGCTTGTGGCTGTGGGTGCCATGGCACATCCGAGAGCTTCCAGACCCCTTATCCCCAAGCTTCTGTGCAGTCCCTGCAGGACCATGGCTCCTCCTTCCTTCTTCCTTAGCCATCTTCCTCTTTCTTTCACGTATTCACCAGCCCCCTCCCAGTGACTCCACCCACTACAGCCCTGGTGTTCTAGACACCACTGAAGACTTCAGATACCTCAATCCAAGGCCCCATCCTGAAAGAAGCCCCAATATTGAGGAGATGGATCTGGACAGACATCTTCAACTTCATTCCTCTGGTCAGGAATGGGACAGAGGGAGATGGGCTGTGACAGTGCAGTAGAGACTAAGATCTCTGATGGGGCAGGATGGAAGGCTTCCTGGAGGAGGAGTTGCAAGATCTGGGTCTTGAAACTATGAGTAGAAATATTTAAAACAAAGGACAAGGTGATACCAGAGCATTGAGAGCATCCGAGGCCCCCTTACAGGCCTGGTGTCAGCCTTATCCATCCCCAGGCCTAGAGCAATGAGGAGAGATGGTGGATGGTGGAGGATCTGGGCTGCTGTTTCCATAACAACCAGCTCTGGTGGGTCAGTCCTTTCCACTCCATCTTGTGACTTGTCCATCATACGATCATTGTACCCTTCTTCCAGGCCCCAAGAATCTCCAACAGAAGTCCCCACCCCAGCCTGGCTCCCTTCCCCGGCCCTTCTCATCCTCGGACAGGCCAAGCAGAGCAAGGGAAGGACCAGCCTCCCAAGGGACCGTGGCTCCTACCCTTACCTGATGGGTGACTCAGCAGGTCCCTGGCTCTCCCTGGCTGTCGGGGACTCTTTCAGTTGTGAGTGGTGGAACCTTAATCTTGTGTGGTCTAAACAAAGAAAGGGAATCTGTTGACTGTGAAGTCCAGAGAGCGTGGCTTTCAGGCACGGCTGCATCTATGTCTCAATGCCATCAGGAACCAGTATTCCTCTCTCGGTTTCACCTTTCATGTGTCACCCTTTCCTCCTGGTGTCAATAAAAGTCCCCAAACCCAGTTTTTATGGGAAAGCTCACCTTTCCACCAGAGTTCCCATAATTAGCCCATGATTTACTTTTATTGTCCAGGATCAATTCCTCATTCAACCATGGTGACTCTGATTGCCCACTCTTGGCTTGCATGTGGGCAAAAAGCTGTTTAATGGCTAAGAACTCAGGCCCTGGATCCAGAAAGACCTGGGCTCGGGTCTCAGGCATTACGCTTAATATCTGGGAGACTGTGGGCAAGTGACCTCATTGTTGAGAGCCTCAGTCTCTTTGTCAGGAAAATGGGAAGGAAGAGACCCCAGGTGAACATGGTGTTTGGTGTCTAAATAGGGGAAGATCATTTCTGTCCCTGTAACTTAGGGACCTGGATAGTTATGTATAGAGGATGTGGGGAGGGAGCCCAGGAGGATGCTCGGCTCAGGCAGGGTGCAGAACTGCTGGACGGAATTCCCAGGGCTTGGATCTGGGTCTCTGCCCTGAAGGTCCTTCTCTCTGGCAGCCTAGAAGCAGGTGAATTGGGTCCCCTTTGTTCTTGTGTAGATTTGGTACACACAGGGACTGGCGAGGACCTTTGGGGATGTGTGCTGATGGGGGTGGGGCCCTGGCATGTGTTCATCTGCATCTTTGACCCCAGCTACATCAAGTCTTTTCCCTTCGTGCCAGGTAGACACTGTACTGGCCACAGTTTGCCAATTGCTGAAGTCTCTGTGCTGCATCCAGCTGGTCAGGTGACCCGAGTGCAGACAGGAAGCTGTGGTGGAGATGCCACAGCCTCTGCCTCCCCTGGTCTTCTACCTGTCTGACCTCTGCTCATGTCTGCTCATGTTTGGGGCATGCCTGTGTGACATCGGCTCTATGGCCATGTGTTGTCACGTTTACTTTTACACCCGGGTCCTGGTTACACCTCGTGTATGTTATATCTGTTTACACCTAGAATATGCAGTACCTGGTTGTGGCTAGTATATGTTTACCCCTGGGATCATATGGAGATGGTCATGTGTAGGGCTTAGCTGTGGCCAAGGGCATTTGCAGTGTATTGTGGTCTGTCTGGTTCCTGTGTGAGATACTATCTGAGATTGTCTTTTTCTTTTGCTTGTCACGTCTGGACCTTGTTTACAGCTTTTTTGAGGTCTGAGATCCAGGGTCCCTTTGTGAAATGTCACAGACTTTATTTGAGTTTTGTCTGAGGCAGGTCTTAGTGTACATTCGGATCATAGCTGCACCATGTTTGGGACATTAATGGGATTATATTTCAGTCCTGTCTGGGACCCATCTGTGGGGCACACTGATGTCATGTCAGACCATCTTGGGTTCACGTCAGAGCATATTGTCATCTCAGGGCTTGTTGTGTGTTGTAACAATTTCAGGACATGTCAACACATATTGGGGCCATGTCAGATGTCCCAGATCTATGTCAGGAGATTCAAAAGAGTGCTGGGGCACATGGGGTGTCCTCGGTCCCTGTAAATTCATTTTGCATTGTGCTGTGCTGTGCTCAAGTGTTGTAGAACATGATAGTCTGGGTAGGAGCCATGCCGAGGTGTGCTGGGGCATGTCACACCATGTCAGGGCATGTCTTTGCTGTGCTCTGCTGCTGCAGCCTTGTCTCACCCCCTTTTTATGCTCTCTCGTCCCTGCTTGCTCTGCCCTCGGCCCCCTTCCAGCTATGCTGAGCTTGGAGGGGGGAGTGCAGACCCAACCCAACACCACCCAATACCCAAAGTCCCCCCCTCCCCCTCTCCATGGCCCCATATTGTCCTCCCTCCTGTCAGCTCCATCGCACCCAAGGATACAACTTTGTACAGCTTCCAGAGACCCTGGCTGTGTGAGTAATTGCAGGTCAATGGGTTGGTTGGGGTCATACTTGGGGGACAAGGAGAAGGTGATGCCTTTGCCCACTACCCACAGCTGCCCCACTTGGGGATGGGCTATTTCTGAGTGCTGGTGACAAGCGGAGCTGCCACCACTGACTGCTCACACCCATGTTCCACTTCAACATTCTGAAGTCCTATGTGAAGATTTTCAACCACAGCGTGAACATCATGCATGTGAGTCACATGAACCCAGGGTCCCAGCTGGAGCCTTGGGAAGGAGGAGAGGCTTCAGATAGATCAGTCTGGAATTTTGGCTCTGCTGGGTGGCTTTTGGGTCATTAAGCTTCTTCTCTGAGCCTTGTGTCTCCAGCAGTTCAATAGAGATAACGTTCCCCACTATGCAGGTTGATCAAGAGAATGTAATTGTCACACTCCTGGCACCTAGCAGGTGCTCAGAAGTCATTAGTTTCTAGGTTTTCTTCACAGAAGCCTTGGCCTTGTGTAACATTGTGATGATAATGATGAAGATTGTGTAGTAGCTATTACTGAGTAGCAAAACACTTCAAAACTCATTCATTTAAAATGATAAGGGTTTGTGATCGTTAACATGTCCATAGAGTCAGTGGCTGGTTCTTCTGGGTGTGGATGGGGCCACTCATGGTGTATGATCAGCTGTGGGTCAGGTAGGCAGCTTTGCTGATCCTGAATCAGGTCTTTCACATGTTTGGGGCTTGGCAAGCTTCAGGCTAGTCTGGGATGGTCTCAGCTGGGACCACTAGACTTTCCTCCTTGTGATTGTCTTTTTCCAGAAGTCATCCAGGCTTCCTCACATAGCAGAGACAGGGTCCCAGGGAGTGAGGGCAGGCTTCAGTGCTTCTGGAGGTTTAGGTTTATTATAGTTATTATCTCATCATTCTCACCACATTGTATTGGCCAAAGAAAGCCAGAAGTCCAGCACACAGTCAAAGTGGGGGGTGGGGTCAGGGGGGAATTAAAACAGGTTCCATCTTGGGGGGCAGGGTAAAACAGCACCATCTCTTAATGGAAGTTGCTGAAAAAACACATTGCCAAGTGTGTGGATACAGGGAGAAGTGAAGAATGGAAGGTAAGGGATTTGTGAAGTGCCTAGGATTTTTTCTTATTTGCAAGCTGATAAGCTAGCTTGTTACTCTTTCATGGATTTGGCCAGAAGACACGAGACTCCTGGATCAGAGACAAAGGGCAGTTTATTACTGATGGCACAGCAAGCAGCATGTGCTTCTTTTTGGTTTGCATTCTTTCTCCAAGCCATACACATTCCATGGGGATGAAACAGGTGGGCTTTGATCGATGCCTGCTCATATAGTAGGTTGCATTTGAAGAGATGAATATGAAGCTTAGAGAATCTGCATTTATGGCAAGCAGAAGCAAGCTGATATTTGTCTAGGGGGAGACACTAACTTATCGCTCCAGGTTGTTCTCTCCAAACACAACTCTGAGAAATGGCCTGGATTAGGAATTTCAGGGCCTTGTGATCTTGGCATATCCAGCAAGGATGCTCAGCGCCCATATAAGACTACCCATATGCTCATAGAAATACATCATGTACTGCATAATGATGTTTTAGTCAACAATGGACCTCAAATACAATGGTGATCCATAAGATTATAATGGAACTGAAAAATTCCTATTTCCTAGTGACATTGTAGCTGTCTTAATCTTGTAGCACAATGCATTACTCACGAAGGTGCAATAAGTTACACCATGTAATCTGGGGTTGGGGAGAGATTCAAGGGAACCGGTGCTGGGCTCTAGTTCTGTTATCTCCTCTGATCAGTCTAAGTGGCAGCACCTGGCCTTGATGGGCATCACCCATCTGGACATGTCAGCCTCTTGACTGTGGACAGTTTACAGAAATGCCTCTTCAGCTTCGACAGCAATTGTCAGGAGTGAGTCTTTTCTCTGGGTCTGGGAACTTGAGTCATAAACCCAAGGGAGTGGGCCGGGGAGGGACAACTGACCAGAGCAACAAGTAGAGCCTTCCTGGGGGAGGTGTGTGATAGCTGTGCTCCGAGGAAAGGGAAGGGGAGAAGGAAACAGTGGTCCTTCCAGGTAGATACAAAGGTTTGAGTAAACGCAAGAAGTCTAGGATGAGCAGGGCATGGGCACCAGACAGTAGAAATGAGGTTTAGAGGTGGACACAGTCTGGACCTTAAGGGTGTTGAAAAGCCAGGCAAAAGGATATAAACATTATCAAGATGCTTATAGGGAGCCACGGTAGGTATGTGAGCAGATGGTGGACATCGTCAGAGCTGCACTCTGAGGAGGACTGACATCATGTGGGCACTAGATGGAGTTGACATTGGACACAAGGAGGCTATGGAGGCGGCTGGGCCATGGACCAGTTGGAAGACGATGAGGTATGGAGGGGGCTGGGCCATGGACATGAACTGTGGACAGTTTTGTGAAGGAGAAGGAGAAGGACAGGATAGTAGGTAGAGAAAGGAGAGAAGTATGAGGTCTAAGCAATGGTTTGGGTGCCTGGGGCATGGAGGCAGCTCATGGAGAGGGGATGGAGGGAGAAGAGAGTTTGGAGAGTCAGGTCTCATGGCTCATCCCCACTGCCTATCTGTGGGGCCATGTGTTTCTGGATACTTTTTCCTGATGGGAGGTTGCTCCCAGCTGCTGGTGGAAGTTGCCTCTCAGACTTAGGTGTGTTACCTTGTTGCCTTCCTTTATGTCCTCATCCTGCAGGAAGCCCAGTCAGTATATTGCTCCTATCTTGGAGCTCAGGGCCCTTGTGGAAAAAAGGAGCCAGCAGCCCCTCCTGCACATGGACCTCCTGTTCTATCTCACCCGCGATGGGCAGCATTTCCACATGGCCTGCCGCCTAGTACATGAGTTCACAGATGCCATCATCTGGGAGCAGCACCGTGCCCTCCCTTATCAGGGTGTTGATGACTTTCTCAAGGCCAAGGTGAAATCCAAGACTTTGGACTTCATTGATGTACTACTGTTGAGCAATGTAGGCTTCTCTGGGATCTGAATTCAAGAGGTAGAATGTTCCTTGATGTCACATGTCAGACAAAGGAACTTGGACTCTATTCAGAAGGCACTGGGAAGCCATTGAAATTCTCTGTAGAGGTCGGGACAGGGCAGAGAAAGGTTTTAGAGATGACCCTGTGGAATGTAGCTATCGGAGACTGCTATGCCTGAAAGTGTGAAGAGCCTGAGATTTTACTCTATTTGCAAGTAAATAAATTAGTCTGCCACGTTTTAATCTATATGTACATACCCACATTAGTATGGATATCTATGTCTATGTCATTGTCTATCTCTTTGTTTTTTTGTTTTCCTTTTTGTCTTTTTTACTGACCGGTAACGGGATCGCAACCCTCGGTGTTGCGCCCGCACCACACTCAGCCAGTGAGCGGGAACCGGTCTCCACATGGGATCCGAACCCTCGGCGGGAGCGCCGCCGCACTCCCAAGTGGCGCACTCTCAAGTGCACCACCGGGCCGGCCCAGTCTGTCTCTTTGTTAATGTCTATATCTATGCTGACAGGTCCATCAATCCCACAATCAGAACAGCCCATTTATTACTAACAATAATAATAGCAGCTAGACCAGGACTGCAGCTCCAGCTTTTTATTTCCAAATTCTTTTGAAGGCAACGCAATGTTTTTACTGGTATGTGTAGCAGAGTTTGCACCGTAGAAGAGTGACCCCACATTCTGAGACAAGGAACTTGTATAGAACAGATGGCACATGGGTCTTTTCTGCCTCCAGGGGAGAGAAACAGAGAGAGAGAGAGAACACTTTGTTTGTATTACAAACAAATCCTCTCCAGGAAGGTGGCAATGTCTGCTTTACAACCCAAATGCCTCCAGGGAAGACAAGATTCTCTGGATTTACCACCCTAGAATATGAGCAAATACCCTTGGAGCAATACCTAATTATAACCTTCAAGGCACATTGCTATTTGGTCATCCTGTAACCCAGGTTGCCAGTAACTTTTCTTGCAACACATTCATTGTGCAGAAATCTGAAAATATTCTCATATCATTGATTTCAACCACCACGAACCGTACAGAAGGCACAGCAGCCAGGGAGAAAGCCTGTGGCAAAGTGGCTTTGACAATGATGGTGACAAGAGATGTAGGAGTGCAGGGTGGGCTTGGGTTTGGGGACAGGTGATAGATCTTCAGAGATTGTGTCAGGTTAGACTCGAATCCCACAGAGCTAGTGTGATTAGGGGGTTATTGTCTTCTCTCCAGGATGAAGATGGGAAGGAGTTGTCAGATGAGGACATAAGAGCAGAGGTTGACACCTTCATGTTTGAGGGCGAGGGTCCCAGTGTGGGACTACAGTGGGAGCAGGGGTCTCTGCATCCCAGGGACTTGGTGGGTGGACCCTGCGTCACTCCATTCTGTCTGTCATTCCCATTCTCCCCCTCCCCAATCCTCCCTGAGGGTCTCAATGCGAGGGCGCTGTCCACCCCCCTGGTCCTGAAGTAGCCCAGAGACCCAAGCCTGCCTGGCCACCTCAGGTCATGACACCACAGCCAGTGCAATCTCCTGGACCCTGTACAACCTCACAAAGCACCGGGAATACCAGGATCACTGTCGGCAGGAGGTGGGAGAGCTTTTAAAGGACCAAAATCCTAAAGAGATTGAATGCTGAGTGCAGGTTCTCAGGAGCAGTTTCTGAGCCCATCTCATTGGCTCTGCTCAGCAGGTGGGGAATAGGCAAGACGTTTATGTCAATACCGTCACCACTGCTTAGTGGAAGTAGAAGTAGAAATAGAGCCCAGAGGCAGAACTTGATACCCAACCTCTAGCAGGGGAGAGGTTGCAGGTATTTGGGACAAAAGAATCTGTCTGCTGAGATAATTAGTGACAATGATGAAGGCAGATGATGCCACTTAGCACATGTTTGGTACATGAACATGCCTCCACTTTATTCCTCTTCTCCCTCCAAATATTTTTACTCCCTGAGTGTATGTTCCTCTCTTGAGTTCTATTTCCTACTCTGCGGTGCAGGTCAGGGATTCACAGGGGTATATATCATCCACCTCTTGTCCAGAAAAACTGCATCACTCATCCATCCAGTCTTCATTTGGTGAAAACTCTCACACTGTCTTACCACCCTCCGTTCTGTGCCCAGCCTTTTTTTGTTCTCTGGAGACCTGGGAAAAGCCCTGCCCAGGGATCTGACTTCCAGGAGCTCCAGCCTGGTGGAGGAACACTTCCAGGCCAGGACACTCCCAGCCCATATGGACATGGATGGGATTGAGAGAGAGAGAAGAAAGGCTGGGGGTAAAGCAAGTATCTCAGCTGAGACTCTTAGTGATGATCGGTAGCTGTTTCGGTGCAGTTGGACAACAGCGCTCCAGGTCTAGAAGACAGACTGGGCAGAGAGAGAGAGAGAGAGAGGTGTTCATGCATAGGGTAGGTAGAGGGGCATACAGAGAAGTGTACAAAAGTTTATGATAAAAATGAGCTAAATTCTTAAGCCTCACCCTAGTAGTGACTACAGTCAATGGTTTGCTGTGTGTCCTTCCAGATAATGGCTATCCTTATGCCCGCATATATATGAACACACGATCTCTTTTTTCTGTACAAGTGGGAGTATATGAAATAGATGCCGAACTGTACTTAACCATACACTTTGGGAAATGAATATATTTTTAAGTTTATTTTTTCGTTTTTAACTGACTAACTGATTACACATTTTTATGGTATTTTAACATAAACAAACAAAAAATCATATGTTATTTTCTTTGGTAAGTACATTTAAAACATAGTCTTTTAGCAATTTTGAAAAATGCAATACATTATTGTGAACTGTAGTCACATGCTGTGCTATAGATCCCAAACCTTATCCTTCCTGTCTTACTGAAATGTTACCCTTTGACTAACAACTCCCCATTCCTGCCTCACTTTTCCGGCATCTGGTAACCACTATTTTACTCTGACTTCTGAGTTCAATGACTTTAGATCCCACAGATAAGTAAGATCATTCGGTATCTGCCTTTCTGTATCTGACTTACTTCATTTAGCATCATGTTCTCCCAGTTTATCTATGTTGTTGCAAATGACAGAATTTTGTTCTGTAAGGCTGAAAAATATTCTGTTATGTGTATACACCATACAGAAATGAGTTTAAAATTCCAAAAACAATGATGAGAAGAAGCTGTTCTTGCACTAAATGAGACATTACAGAGAAGACTAGGGTTATACTTCACATTCCTCCCACCCAAACTAATCCTCTTTGTTTCTACCAAGAGTTCACCAAGGTCATCAATTTATTATCTATCAATGTACATATCTATATATATATGAACCCATATACCTTTTGCTCTTTTGTATTTACATATATATATATATATGTACATTTTGTAATTTGTTCTTTTCAGTCAATAGTGTGTAGTACAGCTCTTTTTTCTGCATGCTGCAGAGATTCAATATTTTATTCAGCTTACTGCATGTTGAAGACACTTATGCAAACATTTCCAGTTATAATAGATATTGATTATTTGCCTTCCAGAGCCTCCATCCTACATGCTGCAGAGATTCCCTATTTAATTCAGCTTATCCCGTGCTGAAGACACCTATGCAAACATTTCCAATTATAATAGATATTGCTGCCTTCCCTTCCAGAGTCTTCGTACTGATTTGCCTTCCAGCCTGTGGTGTGTGATAGGGCTAGTTATCCCTGATTCCTCCTTTTTGGTAGGTGTATAGTATTCTATTGTCTGGATGTACCGTCATTTATCTAAACGCCTGTCTGTTGATGTATATTTGGAATGTTTCCAGCCTTTTGCTAAATTAAACAAGGCTTAGTCAGCATGCATGTACAGTGACCATTGCTTACACATGTGAGCATCTCTGCAGGACAGATTCCCAAAAGTGCAGTTCCTGAATCAAAGTCTATTTGTATTGCACAATTTTAATAATGACTGCAAATCCATTCCTATTAGCTGAGTTTGATGGCACCAACTTTCCTGTAAGTTTCCCAATAGTATTATTATATTATTGAGTTTATATCTTTCTCAATCTTCTAATTTCTTTTTTTTAACAATTCAGTGATTTTTAATAAATTTATACAGGTGTAGAACCATCCCCACAATCTAGTTTTAGAATATTTTTGACATCCCAAAACGTTTCCTCTTGCTCATTTGCAGTCAAACCCACTCTCACTGTAGCCCCAGTCAACCCCTGATCTACTTTCTATAGATTTTCCTGTTCCGGACATTTCATGTTGTGGAGTCATACATTTGTATGCTTTTGTGAGTGGCTTCTTTCACTTAGCATAATGTTTTTTTAATCCATTCATGTTATAGCATGAACTAGTGTTTGTTCCTTTTTATTGCTGAGTAGTATCTCATATGGATACACCACATTTTTATCCATTTACCTGTCAATGGAAATTTGGGTTATTTCCACTTTTTGTCTATTAAGAATAATACTGTTGTGACTATCTGAATAGGAGTCTTTGTGTGGATGTAAGTTTTCATTTCTCTTCATTTGATACATACAAGTGGGTCATATGGTAAGTCTGTGTTCAATTTTTAAGGAAACTGACAAACTCTTTTCCAAAGTGGCCATACCATTTTTCATTTCCAACAGCAACGTATCAGGATTCCAGTTTTTTCACATCCTCATCAACACCTGTCCTTTTGATTACAGCCATCCTTGTAGGTATGTATTGGTATCTTTGTGGTTTAAATTTGCATTTACCTAATGAAAATGATGTTGTACATCTTTTCATGTGCTTATTAGCCTTTTTTGTATCTTCTTCAGGGAAATGTCTACTCAAATCTTTTACTCATTTCTTTCTTTCTTTTATGTTATTTTAACTTCTCAATATACATTGTAGTTGATTTTTGTGACCTTTAACCCAATCCCTCTTTCCCCCTCTCTCTCTCCCCTTCCCCCTACATCATATCTGTTCAACTTTACAGCAAAAAACCCAAATAACCCAGTTAAAAAATGGGCAAAGGAGTTGAATAGGCATTTCTCAAAGGAAGATATATGAATGACCAACAGACACATGAAAAAATGCTCAACATCACTCAGCATCCAGAAAATGCAAATCAAAATCCCATTGACATACCACCTCACTCCAGTCAGTATGGCTAACATTCAAAAGTCTGAGAATGATAAGTGCTGATGAGGTTGTGGAGAAAAGGGAACTCTCATACACTGTTGGTGGGACTGCAAAATGGTGCAGCCCTTATGGAAAGTGGTATGGAGTTTCCTCAAACAATTACAGACAGATCTACCATATGACCCAGCTATTCCACTGCTGGGAATATACCCAGAGTACTGGAAATCATCATGCTGAAGGGATACCTGTACTCCAGTGTTTATTGCAGCACTATTTACAATACTCATTTCTTATTTAGAAATGTTTCGCTTATTATTGCAAGAATCCTTTATATATTCTGAAAACAAGTCCTTTACTAGATATGATTTGCAAATATTTTCTCCCAGTCTGTAGGCTGTCTATTCCTATTTTTAATGGTGTTTTCTGAAGAGCAAGTTTTCAATTTTGATAAAGTTTAACTTTTTAAAAAGTTTTTAAAGTTTTTATTGAAACATAATCAGTTATATATATCTGCGGGGTAATTTGGTGAATATTAATACTTGCGATGCTCAAATCGGGATAATTAGTATATTCAAAATCACACAAAATGATCATTTTTTGTTGCCCTTTACTAATTTCTCACTAACCCTCCTCCTCCTCTGCCTTTCCTACCTCTGGTAACCTCAGTTCTGTTTACTCCTTTGGAAAGTTCTAAAACAAGTTCAACCTGGGTCCTCATGATTTTTTATTCTTCCAGAAAATTTTGGAGTACATTTATCAAGTTCCTAATAAATATCAGGTAGATTTTTCACTTGAATTGAATTTATTCTATTGGTTAACTTGAATATATGATTGATTTGTGGAAAACAATTACTTCGTAATATTGACACATACTATCCCAGAGGTGGAATGGTTATCCATCCATTCAGATCATTTTTAGTCTTTTAATAGAGTTCAAAATATTTGCTTAGAGATCTTATGCATGTCTGTCTCTATGGTGTATTGTATCTTTTATTTCGATTGAGGAAAATTTATAAGTCCATTTGGAATATGGAGATTTTGTGTTGTTATGTAAGTCTATGTATTTTAAGTTATTATTATTAGCATCTTTTGTTGTCTTTTCCAACTGGTTGTTATCACTACAAAAAGCCCTAATAATTTATGCATAAAACTTTTGTGTCCAATGAACATAGTAAATGCTAAAGATGGTGTCTTGTATCAATAGTAAAAATATAGAAAATTTAATACAGTCTCTTCAGAGAACTGTGGAACTGCCTGGAAAAAGTCAACTAAACCGGCTTCTCATGTCTTATGAAAAGACAATGTCCAGATAAATTGAGTATTTAAATATTGTTTTAAAAAGAGTCTCAAAGGGTCTAAGGAAACCAATGGAAAATTATTTTATAGCTCCAGAGTAAAGAAAACCCTGTTTTGTCACAGTTCCAGGAGATATAGAAGAAGAAATTGATATACCATTAAATGAACACAGATGCAGAGCAGTGTGTATAGTATATAGCATGTTACTATATAATTTTTTAAGATGCCAAAAACTAGATCTGGAAAAATACATAAAAATAATAACCTAGGAAACCTGCATGTGTTGGAGGGTGTGATGGGGTGGAGGTGTTGGGCCATAGGTGTGGGTGATGTGTTACAGTCTTCAAATTTTGAACAATTAACTGCATCAGGAATTTAAATTTTGAAAAGCAACAGAAAAAGAAGAAAGATTTAAAAGGAAGTAAGCCCCCTTACTGGATAACCAAACTTTATAAAACTTTTCCGGTGGATTCTCCTGTATTTTCTAAGCATAAAATCACTTGCTGCCTAAAGGAGGCATTTACCTCCACATTTCAAATTGCGTTTCTCTCCTTTTTTCCCTTGTCTAATTGCATTTGCTAACATCTCTAGTGCTGTGCTAAATAAGAGCAAATCATTTCCTCTGTTTATTCTGGTTTTTTCTCATTTTGATTTTGATTTTGCTCTCTTGTCATAAAGAATATGTGCTATTATGCAAATCTGTTGAGGTTTTACAGTTGGCTTTTGAATGTTGTGTTTTGTCCTGAAAAAGCTTCTAAAAACACCTGGCTAAATTTTCTCCAGTACTTTTCTAATTCTCCCATTTACTTACTTTATTCTACCTTTGTAATTCTCAAATAATTGATTTTTCTGGAATTTATATTATTTTAAGGGGGGGGGGGAGTCTCACTAGGCAACAGATGGGCTGGACTCTATTTCTGCTCCCTGGATAATTGTTCAGGGCTGGGTGTGTTTCCTTAGGGATGACCTGACTCAGCTGCCCTTCCTGACCATGTGCATCAAGGAGAGTCTGCAATTGCATCCCTTAGTTCCAGTTATCTCCCGCCACTATACCAAGGACATCATGCTTCAAGAAGGCCGGGTTATCCCCAGAGTTGCCCCCAACATCAGGAGGAGGAGCTTCCTGGGAGGAAATAGGGGCCCATCATACTCTGGGGCCTTGTCCTGACTGCCCCCTCTTTTTCCACAGGTGTTATGTGCCTCATCAGTATCATTGGCACCCATCACAACCCAGCTGTGTGGCCAAACCCTGAGGTGCTGCATCCCTTTCTCCCACTCTTGTTTGTTGAAGGGGCACCAGAGGAGCTGGAGGGTTTGACCTGAGAAATCAGATGTGACCTCCCCCCAGAAAATGCAATCTGTCCCTCCAAGGCTGGCTGTCCTGGGAGATTCCACCCAGCGACCCTGTCTTGGTCTCACCCCCAGGTCTCTGACCTCTTCTGCTTTGACTCTGAAAACATCAAGGGAAGATCACCTCTGGCTTTTATTCCCTTCTCAGCAGGGCCCAGGTGAGGCAAGGGGTGTTTCATGAGGAGATGGGTGATGGATGTTGGGGTCTGGGCATCACAGGAGAGAAGGGTGAGAAGTTGCAGGTAGCCATAGTTCCAGCTCTCACTTCTTTCCCTCCTCTGGATGTTATGAGCAAAGATCTGGGGAATAGGGATTGGGTAGATCCAACAGGTGTCCACAGAATGCTGGTCTGAGCTGGGGGCTGGAGTCTGGGCCAGGCTCGGGGGATATGCAAGCCTCCATGGGGGTTCCGGGTACTGTTAGCCCCCCTTTCTGCCCCTCAGGCTAACCTGGGTGGGGGCAGGGGTCCTAGGTAGGGTTTCATGTACAGTGGGGCCGAAATGGGAGTCCTGGGCACAATCAGAGCCCCAACCTCCATCGCCAGGAACTGCATTGGGAAGATATTCCCCATGGATGAGATGAAGGTGGCCCTGGCGCTCACACTGCTGCGCTTCCGTATCCTGCCTGATGATGAGGAGACTCGCAGGAAACCAGAGCTTATCCTGTATGCGGAGGGTGGACTTTCACTGAGGCTGGAGCTGCTGAGCCCAGATTCAAAGTGACTCTCCTCTGCCTGGCCTTGGACCCACTACAGTCCCCTCCAGATTCTCAATAATAAAATTATGCTGTACCCTCTGCCTGAGCCTTACTGGGAGCCACAGGGGGCACTTGGGAATGGTGGGGATTCACTGAGTGGACATGGGTTGATGGAGGTGGGTCTGATGTCTCAACCCAACACCCCAGCTGCCTCTCTGGCTGACCTCAGAGACCTCACATTGATTGGAGGTACCCCCTAGAGGCCAAATATTGACTTTTTCTTGCGGGCAGTAGGGAGCCATGGGAGGTGTTTGAACAGTGGAAGGACTGGGATTAAGGATGGATGTGAAAGGCAAGATTGAGTCTCTGAGTTAGAGAGAAGAACCTCTCAAGGAAGATCCCTTCTCTCAGCTGTGAGAGCCCCCCAAAACAGAAGTCCTTGGCCAGCTCAGAACATTGGTAAAGGTTACCTGTAGCTTCAACCTTGACTGCCACCTGGGATTCTTAGTTCTCTTTCTCTTTTTTCCAACGTATTAGCCCTGTGTCAACCCCCTTCTCCTGCCTTCAAGGAATCCTTTCTTTCCTCTTCTGGGCTCCCTGAAGCTGCCCAGGCAGCCTGACCAACAGCTACTGGCTGAGTCCCCACTGTGTGCCAGGTGACCTCGTAAGAGTGTCGGGGAAGGGCTCATCTCCCACCTTTTTCACCATTTGGCTCCCACTTTATTTTGATCACAGGCCACCCTGGCCCATCTTGGAGTGAGGTGGGAGGCAGGGCAATGCCATTTGACTCTTGAAATTCAAACTCATAACCCTGGAAACAAAAATCACCCCCAAGAGCGTGGGATCTGGATCCAGACTACTTGGGCTTAATCTCAGCTCTGCTGTGAGACCTGGGCAAGTTGATTCCCCTCTTTGTACCTCTATGGTAGAGTTTCCTCAACCATATATTGGGGACAACACCTTTACCTACTGTGGTGTTGTCCTGAGGACTAAATTTAAAGTAGTTAAAGCTGTGCCCGGTGCATAGTAAGTGCACGATAACTATGGCCATTATTTCCTCCTCTCTCAGAAAGCCTGTCTGTCACAGCATGGTGCCTTTCAACACAGTTATTTCTGCCATGATTGTTAAGAGTGTACCTTGGAAATCAAAGGCAAGAATTCTAATATTTATCCTCACTCAATCACGTCTATCCTCCTCCAGAGTAGTGCATATAGGAGGCAGTTGTTTCTGAAAGTGACGGGGACACCTGTAAGTGCAAGACAGTAGGAGAGTGAGGGAAACCTCGGTTAAAGTCCCCAAATACCATTCCTCTATGAATGTTGATCTTTTTTTATAGCCTTAGGGACTCTGCAACACTGAGCCCTGCTGACCCATCAAACACCCTCTCTAGGTGATCTCCCTCCCTCTCTTCACTCGACCCCTGGCCTCGATTCTGATCTCCTAGTAGACTCAGTGTTTTCATGTCTCAGGGCCTTTGCACCTGTGATACCCTGTGCTTGGGGTGCTGTTCTCCAGCTCTTTCCTGAACCTGCCCTGGTCCATAGAAAAGTGATTGACTTTTTGTATTTATCTTGTATCCTGTAGCCTTGTTATAATGGCTTATTAGGTCCAGGAGTTTTTCTTTCTTTTCTCTTTTGGTCACTCTTTTGGGATATTCTGCATAGACAATCATGCTATCTGTGAACAAAGACAGTTTTATCTCTTCTTTCCCAATCTACATCTTTTATTTCCTTCTCTTGTCTTACTGCATTAACTAGTACTTCTTGCAGAAAATTGGAAAGCAGTGGTGAGAGGGAATATCTAAGCATTGTTTGTTATCTTAGTGGGAACGTTCCTGATTTCTCACAATTAATTGCAATGCTATCCATAGGTTTTTTTTGTTGATACTCTTTATCAGTTTAGAAAGTCTCCTTCCACTCCTATTTACTGAAAGATATTTTTTTAGATCATGTTTGAGTGTTGGATTTTGTCAAATGCTTTTTTCTGCCCCTATTGATATGATCTTGTATTTATTTTTATTTGGCCTGTTCATGTGTTGGTTTGCAGTAATTGATTTTCAAATGTTGAACCAGCCTTGCATACCAGGGATAAATCCCTTTTTGTTGTGATGTATAATTCTTTTTGTACATCATTGGATTCAATTTGCTAATAATTTCTTGAGGATTTTGCATCTATATTCATGAGAGATATTGGTCTGTGTTGTTTTTTCTTTCTTCTTTCTTTTTCCTTTCTTTTCTCTTTTCTTGTAGTGTTTTTGTCTGGTTTTGGCATTAGGATAATGTTAGCCTCAGAATGGGTAAGGAAATATTCTCTCTCCTTGTACTTTCTAAAAATGAACAAAAAAAAAAAGTAGAAAAAATTGGATAGTATTTTTCTTAAATGTTTGGTAGAATTTATCAGTGAGCCAATCTGGGCCTGAGGCTTTATTTTTGGAACTTTATTAATTACAGATTCAATTTTTAATAGATTAGATACAGTCCTATTATTCCTAATATTAATCCTAATATTCAGATTGCCTATTAATACTTTCTTTTTTGTTCTTTTCTTTCTCCTTTCTCATATCTTTTGGATAGAATAAGGGTGAATAATGATGTATAAACATAATCCACTGTTATGTAGCTGATAAAAATTATGATGTTTATGGAGAAATATAGGGTCTCTGTGTTATAAGCACATGTAGTAAGCATGTAAAATATTTGTGCAAGAAGTATAAGGATTGAAGGACGATGTTAAAATGTAGTTAAGTGAGTCTCACATCTACTTTAAAGAAATTATTTTTAAGCATAGTCAGGAAGAATAGCACACAAGAAAGAAAACTAATTTTAAACACAGTGACATATTTCAAATGCCAGCAGAACTACTCACTACCTTTGAAATCTTGAGAAAGGGCTCAAGAACTGTAATTATTATATGATGAATTGTAATTAGAATATGTGGACGTAGAAGCCACTCAATAAGTCTGATTCTCTCGTCTCTTGTTGAACATAATTTCTAACTTCAAAATTTAAATAAAAGCAAATAAAATTGTTGGGGAATGACCTTGCCCTGTAGTCCTGAAGAAGATTCTGTAACTTGACCGCCTAAGCTGAAATAGCCACAGCTCTACCTGTATGGAAAATCTGAGATTTTGGATGCTAAGCTGACCAGAACGAGGCACATGTGCTGGGAGCAGTCCAGGGAGTGTCCATGACCTGGGACAGAAAAATTATGTTTGCAGAGGAAGCTTGCTGCTCACTCCCTGCTGAACCCAGCTGTCTGGGTTCCCTCCCCCACAATTTTACCTGATGATAAATTACTAGAGAGCTTGCTCACTGCGCTGAGACAGGAAGGGAGGGAAATGTATGAGATTTGAAGGGGGACAGTTTCCTTCCAAGAACTGGAGGAGAATATCTGTGCAAAGTGGGGTCAGCTCAGAGCAGAGCGAGCTGCAGACTGGCAGGTACGAGGCTGGAGGGCTACACACAGGCTCATGGTTCTGCGACCCAAATCTCCTCCCAGACCATGGGAAGCAGGTGAAAGAAGAGTTGAGCACGGGATATCTTCAGTCCACCTTGATAGGCTCGATCATGGGCTTATGGCTCTCTTCCTTTGTCCCCATAAGCTCTGTGGAGAAGGCTTCCAACATTTCTCTGTGCAGGAGGCTCATCCAGGTGTGGCAGGCAGTTTATATCCTCAGCGTAAATCATGCTTTAATCTATAATCTACATTCCAGTCCAGGAGAGGAGAGGTGGACGTTTTGATGTCTTTTCCTTATCAGAAAGAGACATAACATCCAGAAAATTGGCCCCCAATGTGCCAGAGAGTGAACCTGGAAATCCAGTAGTGAGGATATGTCCACGGAGGGGGTGGGAGGTTCTTCTCTGTCCCCTCAACTCTCATGTATTAATTTCTCCCCAGGACAATGGAAACAACTGTTAACTCCTCGAAGTTTTTCATTTGACAGTGACTCTGATCCTGTTTTTGGTGGCCTCTTTCCTCGACATTGTACTGACAAAGGGGAACGAACTGGCCTGCTAAGGTCTGAGGTGACTGAAGTGACCCAGGACCCCCAGCTGCCATCTTTCAAATGAAGGAGCTCACAGAGCTGGGGCAGATGGAAAAGAGGGGATGGCCAGGGTTTGGGTTAGCTTGAATCTGTAGGGATGGGAGGAAATGCAAAAGAAAGCTTTGTCCCCTTCTCTATCCCCAGCCTTGGAGGTACCTGAGGGATTTTTGATGTGACTGGTGCCATTGTGCACACAATAAGCACAAAACAGCTTCTGGCCTTGTCTTCCACTCCCGTGCCAAACCCCTTCCCCCTTCCCTTTACGAGCAGCCTGGTGACTTAAACAGAAACCTTTTGCTTCTGCAAGGGTGCAGTTCTCCCCCCTGGTCACATAGTTTCCACATTAGCATAATGCCTCTCCTTAATGGTATTAACCAGCCCTTGGTGCCCTATATAAGCTCTACTGCCCCCACACCTGGTGCTGTGTCCCATTTTGAGAGCAGCCCCGGGCTGCCAGTCACTTTGAGTGCAGCCTGGCAGGTTCTTTTCCTTTAATAAAGATTGATTGGTGCCCAAAGTCTCGGCTCACTTTCTTTCAGTACCTCACGTGTTTTATCACTGAAGTTGAAGCAGGAGTCAATGGTGAGAAGCCCCTTACAAACAGCCAGTTATACATGAAGTTTGAACACTGGGGTCTGCAGGAGGTAGGGTGGCATGGTGGTAAGAACTCAGGTCCTGGGCTCAGGTAAATGGCAGAATTTCATTCTTTTTAATGGCTGAGTAGTATTGCTTTGTGTATATACACCACAATTTCCTCATCCAGTCATCCATTGATGGACATTTAGGTTGGTTCCATATTTGGCTATTGTAAATCGAGCTCTGCAATGAACATGGGAGTGCAGGTATCCCTTCCACATGATGATTTCCATTCCTTGGGATGTAGTGAAATTGTTAGATCATATAGTACTTCTACCTGTAGTTCTTTGAGAAATCTGCATACTGTTTTCCATAATGGATATTAACTTATATTCCCACCATTAAGGTATAAGAGTTCCTCTTTCTCCATATCCTAGCTAGCATTTGTTATTTTCTGTCTTTTTGATAATAGCCATTCTAATTGGGGTCCGATGATACCTTGTTGTTGTTTTGATTTGCATTTCTCTGATTATTAGTGATCCTGAGCATTTTTTTCATATGCCTGTTGACTAATTGTATGTCTTCATTAGAAAAATGTCTATTCAGTTCTTTTCCCCATTATAAAATCAAAAATTTTTTTTTACTATTGAGTTGTTTGAACTCTTTGTATATTCTGGATATTAATCCCTTCTCAGGTGCATAGTTTGCAAATATTTTCTCCAATTCTGTAGGTTGCCTTTTCACTCTGTTGATTGTTTCATTTGCTGTGAAGAAGCTTTTAGATCAATATAATCCCACTGGTTAATTTTCACTTTTGTTCCCTGTGCTTCTGAAGTATTATTCATAAAGTTTTTGCCCAGACCTATGTCCTGAAGTGTTTCCTCTATGTTTTATTCTACAAGTTTTATAGTTGCAGGTCTCACATTTGAATCTTTAATATATTTTGGGTTGATTTTTGCATATGGTGAGGCACAGGGGTCTATTTTCATTCTTCTGCATATGAATCTCCAATTTTCCCAGCACCATTTATTGAAGAAATTGTCCTTTCCCCAATGTATGTTCTTGGCTCCCTTGTAAAAAATTAGTTGGCTGTAGGTATGTGGATTTATTTCTGAATTCTCTACTCTGCTCCATTGATGTATGTGTCTGTTTTTTATGCCATTACCATGCTGTTTTCATTAAGATAGCTTTGTAGTTCATTTTGCAGTCAGGGAGTATGATGCCCCCCATTTTGTTTTTTTGTTCAGGACTGGTTTGGCTATTTGGAGTCTCTTGTTGTTCCACATATTTTTTAGATTGTTTTTTCTATTTCTGTGAAGTATGTCATTGGTAGTTTTGATGTGGATTGCACTGAATCTGTAGTTCGCTTTGGGTAGTGTGGACATTTTGATGTTATTGATTCTTCCAATTCATGAGCATGGGATGGCTTTCCATTTTTTATGTCTTCTTTAATTTCTGTAATCATGTTTATAGTTTTCCTTTTAGAGATCCTTCACCTCCTTGGTTAAATTTATTCCTAGTCATTTTTTGTTGTTGTTGCTATAAATGGGATTGCTTTCTGGATTTCTTTTTCTACAAGTTCATTGTTAGTGTACAGAAATGCTACTGATTTATGTGTGTTGATTTTGTGTGCTGCAATTTTGCTGAGTTTGTTTATCAGGCCTAGAAGTTTCTGGTAGATTCTTTAGGCTTTTCCTCTATACAAAATCATGGCAACTGTAAACAGGGACAACTTGACTTTCTCTTTTCCAATTTGGATGCTTCTTATTTCTTTATCTTGCCTAATTGCTGTGGCTAGCACTTCCAGTACTATGGTGAACAGAAGTGGTGAGAGTGGGCATCCTTGTCTTGGTAGAATACAACAGTAAAGCCATCTGGTCCTGAGCTCTTCCTTGTTGGAAGACTTTTTATTAGTAATTCTATCATGTTACTTGTTATTGGTCTATTTAGCTGTTCTATTTCTTCTTGGGTCAATCATGGTACAGCATATGTATCTAGGAGTTTATCAGTTTTCTCTGGGTTTTCATATTTATTGGCATATAGTTGTTCATAATAGTCTCTGATGATCTTTTATATTATGGTGCTTTCTGCTGTAATGTCTCCATGTCCATTTGTGATTTTATTTATTTGGGTCTTTTCTCTTTTTTTCTTGGTTGTTCTGGCTAGTGGTTTGTTAATTTTGTTTATCTTTTCAAAAAACCAGCTTGGTGTTTGATTGATGTTTTTAATAATTTTTTTAGTCTCCATTTCATTTATTCCTGCTCTGATTTTTATTATTTCTTTTCCTCCAGCCTGTCCACAAGAAGGGAGAGGAAGGGTCTCAGAGTGCCTGGGGCCAGGCCAGAGCTAAGGGAGGGGGAACTAACTTGAAATTGGTCTTCTGGCTTCTGCCAGGGAAGCGGCTGCACCTCAACCCAGGTGCATTTGAGAGCAGAGGGGGAGGCTCCTTGGGAAAGCTCTACTCAGGCGTGGGCGGCCTCCTTTCTCCACAGACTGGCACACAGGGCCCAGCGTGTCTCCTATACACCTACATCAGCATGTGTCCCACCCACCTCCACATACATGCATCCACCATCCACATCTCCTCACTTGCTCCGGTGCTGTGGTCTCTGTTACATAAACCAAACAGGCACACAAACAACTGGCACTCATGTACATGAACCATGTTCAGAGCTGAGCTCATATAAAGAGGCTGAGACCCCACCCATGGATATGAACACACACCTGCACGGTCCCGGCCCCATGCGCACCTGGAGGTGCACACAGGCATGCACACTCACAGCACCACACAGCAGAAACTTGTAGATGATGAGTAAACACTGGTGTCCCTCACAAGCAACTTTCACCCTGCGATCTGTGGGAACAAACCCGGGGCTATCTTGGGTGCAAGATTCTGAAGTGAGACACCATCCCAAAGGGCCTACTGGCCTCAGACATCTGTTGGCCCTGTTCAAGATCCACCCACCACTACTCCAATTATCCCCAACCCTTCCTGGTCACTGTGCTTGCATCACCTCCTCCAGGAAGGCAGCCCGGGCACACACTCGCCTCTCTTGGCTGCCTCCAAAACTATCCTGAGGGGTTAGCAGAGGAGACCCCATCTCCCCTCACCCACACAGTGATGAAGGAATGGAAGGTTCGTCCACGTCGTTTCTAGCCACGCGTTCCAAAGGAATGTCAGGGGAGCCCAGTGTGGGATGTGGGCAGGGCGTCCCCAGGATCCAGGTGGTGGGCAGAGGCCTTGGGGAGTCATCAGAGTGCATTGGGCATCCCAGGGATCAGCCCACAACTGTATGAGCAGCCCCTAAACCTTCCCTGATGGCCATCTGTACCCAGGTCGGAGCCGGGCTCTTCTGAGGCCCCAAGGATAAGGGGTGGAAGTAACAAGCCTGCCCCCCTGGGAAATCTGAACAAGGACTGGAAAGGCTCTGGACCAGGGAAGAAACGCAAAAGGAGGCCAGTGCCCTTCCCCTTCTCTCCCAACCAGGGCTCCTTCCCTCATTGGGAAAGACTAGTGTGTGGACACATCCTGAAAGTCCAAGCTCTATACAAGCCCCCCAAACAGCCACTCCTAGGCCTTTCTGAGAGGATGCCTCTCTAGGAGGCACACTCTCCAGGAGCGGGTGCAGGCCCACTTGGGTCAGAAAGTCCTGGGTTCGGCTGCTGGGACTGGTCTGTAAAAGGGACAAGGACCTGGCTCTCACAGGCTCTGTGGGAAACAGAGGGGCAGGGAAAGAGCGAGACTCCCTCAAGTGTGGCCCCTGCTCAGGACCCAAGCTGTCCAGGGCTGAAAGACTGGACAGGGAAGGAGGAAACAGTGCCAGACTTGACTCTTCCAGCCCTCAGGAGCAGGTGCAGGCCCACTTGGGTCAGAAAGTCCTGGGTCCCGCTGCAGGGACTGGTCTGTAAGAGGGACAGGGACTCGGCTGTTGCAGGCTCTGTGGGAAACAGAGGGGCAGGGAAAGAGTGAGACTCCCTCAAGTGCGGCCTCTGCCCAGGACGCAGGCTATCCAGGGCTGAAAGACTGGACAGGGAAGGAGGAGACAGTACGAGATCTGACTCTTCCAGCCTGGAAGCTCGGGGTGAGGTTTCCAGGTGCCAGGCTTTGCTGGCTCTTGGGCCAGAATGGAGCTTGATGTCCAGCCCTTCTCCCATCCCCACATGCTTATTTCCCATATCCTCATCGCCAAGACCCCCAGCCTGGTACAGACACTTCTGACCTGGAAGACAGCAGCAGTCCCAGAATTCCTTTTCTGGGGATGCCATAAGAAATTACCACAAACTAGGTCACTTAAAAAAAACCAGAAATGTATTTGTCATGTTCTTAAGGCCACAAGTCCAAAATCAAGGTGTTGGCAGGGTTGTTCACCTCTGAAGGTTCTGAGGGAGAATCTGCTCCATACCTCTTTCCTGATTTCTGGTGGCTACGGGCAGTCCTTGGTGGTTCCTTGGTTTATAGACACATCACTACAACATCTGCCTTTGTCTTTACATGCTCTTCTTTTCTTTGTCTCTGTGTGTCTTCTCTGCTTCTACTAAGGGTACAGGTCATTGGGTTTAGAGTGGGTTCTAAACCCAAGAGCATCTCAAGATCATAACTAATTAAATGTGCAGAGGCTGCATGTCCAAATGGGATCACATTCTGAAGATCCAGATGTGTGTGAATTTCTGGGGGTCCCTATACAACCCATCTTTCTTCAGCTCTAACTCCTACAGTGGACCTACACAACACCAGAGGGATTCTGCTCAATGAACCAGATTACATCCTCCCCCTGCCTAGACCCAGGCATGGCTTCCTCATACTCAGATCCCTCACTGGAGCCTGCAATGCTCTGTGCAGTGTGGTCCTTGCTATTTTCTCAGATCTCCTCTCTCATTTCCCTGCCCTACTTCCAGCACCCATCCCTCTTTTAATCTCTAGGCTAAAATGAAACTGGAGCATTTTCAGTTCCTCGTATGTGCAGACTATTTCTCACCCCAGATCCCTGTGCACCCCTCACTCCATCTGCCTCAATTAACTGGTCTCAGGTCACATGTCACCTCCTCCAGGAAGTCTTCCATGACTCCCCCATCCTGGGCTGAGTCAGGTGCCTCTCTGATCCTGAGCTTCCCCTGGGGGTCCCCCATCATGCACTGCTGTCATTGCCTGATTATGAATCTGTGTCTCCTGCAAGGCTATAAATCCTGACAGCAGGGATAGCATGTCTCCGGGTGAATGGGGGAGGTGATATTTGCATGGAGTTTTGAAGGAGAAGGAAGGGTCCCCAGGAATAAAATTCAGGGAAGGCATCCCATGCAGAGGAACCAGCATGAGCAGGGCACCAAGGAGTGCCTGGAATGGGGTTAGGAGAGGCTGGGAAGTCAGCGCAGGCCAGTCTATGAAGGACTTGGAGGAACCTTAAACCCACTGCTCTGGGACTGGGTCGTGGAATGCAGGCTGTAAGGAGAGGCCAGGGAGGGGTTTGACCCACCAGCTTGGCAGGGACAGATGCCAGCCTGCACTGAGGGTCCAGGTAACCCTTTCCTCTAAGCTCCACACTACTGGGACATCAGAAGACCCAGAATTTGGAAGAAGTAGGCTGGCCTCCCAGATATCCTCTCATGAGATATTTCCTTGGCACAGCCCAAACCAGGAAGGAATATCAGAGGGACAAGCACTGAGCCAAGAAATGGAGCCAGGACTTAGGAGAAAGATCCATTATTGCTGCGTCCATGTTCCCAGAGAGATCAGGACCTTGAGCTGGGGTCACATAGAAGAATGTGAGTTTAAGTCAGGGGATAAAGTGGAGGGACCAAGGCTGCATCTGGCAGCTCCGCCTGGTGGAAGCACTGCGACCTTGGATCAGTGGCTGGGCCCCTCTCGAGCATCATATAATCCACACAGGCATATTCAATGCTGTAACCCACAGATACATACACTTAACTATGTTTCTTTTAAAAATTATTTTATTTCACTTTTTAATTTTATCATTACACAGTGTACACTTGTTTTGTGGCCCTTTGCCAATTTCTCCCTGACTCCGCCCTCCCCTCCCCCTTTCCCAACCCTGGTGACCTCAGTTCCATTCATTCTTTTTGATGGTTCAAGGAATATTGTGATTGTCGTATCTTTCTCTTTCTTTTTTTTTTTAGTTCCCATTTACCAGCGAGGACATGCAGTATCTCTCTTTCTGCTCCTGGCTCATTTTGCTTAACATGATTGTCTCTGAAGCTCACCCATGTTACTGCAAATGGCAGAATTTCATTCCTTTTTGTGGCAGAGTAGTATTCCACGGTGCATATATACCATATTTTCCTTATCCGGTCTTCTGTCGGTTGATGTTTAGGTTGGTTTCAACTCTTAGCTTTGTAGATAGAGCTGCGATAAACATGGGAGTACAGCTTCAATATGATTTCCATGCCTTTGGGTATACACCCAGCAGCAGGATTGCTGGATCATATGGTAATTCTATCTGTGGTTGTTTGAGGCACATCCGTACTGTTTTCCATAATAGCTTCACTAATTTACAGTCCCAACAGCAGAGTAGGAGAATCCCCTTTCTCGCATCTTCACCAGCATTTGTAATTCTCTGTCTTTTGATAATGGCCAGACTAACTGGGATGAGATGATATCTCAATGTGGTTTAGCATTTGACAAAATTCAACATCCCTTCATGATAAAGATTCTCAGCAAAGTAGGTAGAGAAGGAAAGTATTTCAACACGGTAAAAGTCATATATGACAAACCCACCGCCAATATCATCCTGAATAGGGAAAAGTTTGCAGGTTTCAGCTTTTCCCTTAAGAACAGGAACAAGACAAGGATGTGCACTCTCATCACTTCTATTTAACATACTATGGGAGATCCTAGCCAGAGCAATCAGGCAAGAGAAAAAAATAAAGGGCATCCAGACTGCAAAAGACAAAGTCAAACTGTCCCTGTTTGCAGATGACACAGTCCATATGTAGAATAACCTAAAGATTCTACCAAAAAACTCTTAGAGCTGATAAACAATTTTAGTAAAGTTGCAGGATACAAAATCAACATCCAAAAATAAGTAGCATTTTTATAGTCCCATAACAATCTAGCAGAAAAAGAAATCAAGAAAGCAAGCCCACTTACAATAGTTACACCAACACACACACACAAAACACCCCCCCCCCCAGGAACCAACTTAACAAAGGAGGTAAAAGATCTGTACATCAAGAACTACAAATTGTTGCTGAAAGAAACTAAAAAGGACACAAGAAGACGGAAAAACATTCCATGCTGTGGTTCTGTCTCCACCTTACCCTGAGCTATGGATAAAACCTCATCTGCCTGCAGCTCTGTGGCTGATCCTTAGGGACTCTGTAACTTGCACAAATAAAGCGGAGATGGGAATTGTGTGTCAACTTTTAATGAACCTCCAGATGTCACCGAAGATCCCATGGCTTGTTCACTAACGAAACTTGGAATTGGCTTCCTGGGGATTGTTATGGCAGCAGAGCTTGGAAGGTTGTGAAGGCTGGTGTCCCATCAGACTCGTTAATGCCACTCAAGACTCTAACTTTGTTATTCTCTGATGTGTCCTCCAGGAAGGATGCCCAGGGGCTTTGACTGATGGGCCCTGAGAGTATTCGAGCAGTGCTGGAGGTGGTGGGCTCACACTGACTCTTATAAGACAGACTTGCGTTCAAATACTGGTTCAGCCACTTCCTGGTTGTGTGACCTCGTTGAGGTGAATTAACCTCTCTGAGCCTGTGTCTGCAAATGGGGAAGATAATAAAAATAGCACCTACCTCACGATGTGGTGTATGTAAACTTGCTGGCACTTAGAAATGCTCAATAAACGCTGGATAATATTCTTTCATCATTCAGTGGAGTCCTGCAGGTGTTTGCCAAGCAAGTGCTTCATTTACCATACTCTGTACCCTCAGTCCTTCATTTATCACTCATCAAATATTACTGAGCAATTTCTGTGTTCCAGGATCTGGGAATTCAAGTGCAGAGCTAGGAAGAAGAGGTGCCTCACCCTCTTTGTGTTTATCTCCTAATGGGGAGGAAATAATTCATGAGAAAGAGAGGAGATGAATAAAATAGTTACGCACATGTATCAGTGTCTTAAAGCAAATAAAAAAGCATGCTGTGATTTTAAGATTAGAAAACCAGTATTAGAAACGGTGAGCATGAAAGGCCTCTCTGGGAAAGTTACAATTTAGGCTGAAGGAAGAGGGAGACAGATGTGTGAAGAGCTGGTGTGAGAGGCGTTCCAGGAGGAGGGAACAGCAATTGCAAAGTTAATAATAAGAAAACTGACAATAGTGTGTTTGGAGATTTGTATAGTAGTCAGGATGGCTTCATGCCTCAGGGCACTGACTCTTATAAGACAGACTCGGGTTCAAATCCTGGCTCAGCCACTTCCTGGTTGTGTGACCTCGTTGAGGTGAATTAACTTCTCTGAATCTGTCTGCAAATGGGGAAGATAATAAAAATAGCACCTACCTCACGATGTGGTGTATGTAAACTTGCTGGCACTTAGAAATGCTCAATAAACGCTGGATAATATTCTTTCATCATTCAGTGGAGTCCTGCAGGTGTTTGCCAAGCAAGTGCTTCATTTACCATAATCTGTACCCTCAGTCCTTCATTGATCACTCATCAAACATTACTGAGCAATTTCTGTGTTCCAGGATCTGGGAATTCAAGTGCAGAGCTAGGAAGAAGAGGTCCCTCACCCTCTTTGTGTTTATCTCCTAATGGGAAGGAAATAATTCATGAGAAAGAGAGGAGATGAATAAAATAGTTACACACATGTATCAGTGTCTTAAAGGAAATAAAAAAGCATGCTGTGATTTTAAGATTTGGAAACCAATATTAGAAACTGTGAGCACGAAAGGCCTCTCTGGGAAGGTGACAATTTAGGCTGGAGGAAGAGGGAGACAGATGTGTGAAGAGCTGGTGTGAGAGGCGTTCCAGGAGGAGGGAACAGCAATTGCAAAGTTAATAATAAGAAAACTGACAATAGTGTGTTTTAGGCATTGGGCTAAATCTTCTCACGTTTATGAGATGGTTGCACTGCACACCTGCATGAATGACTGTTTGAGGCCCAGAGGTTCCATGAGAGGAAGAATTTTCTCATGATTAGAGGCATTGAAAGAGGAAATGACCCAGCAAGTGAGGATGGGAGGCTTCCACTCCCACATGACTCCTCCACTGGATGTGGGAGAGGAGACAGACTCCTTTGTTATCTTCTGATTTGGTAGGGACAGAAATGTAAATGTTAGTCAGAAAACGGGAGTCCACTGGCTTCTGGACTAGGACATTTGAGGGTTGGGGGAGATGACCTCAGGGACTTGAATCATGTCCTCAAAACTCTCTTACCACTGCTTTGCCTATACATTTGCACATGTGATTTTGTTTCATTCTCTCTTTGCACAGCCAAATCCCATCTCAATTATTCTAAATGGTAGACTCCACAGAGAGAATAGAGAACTTCTGTCTCCTACCATCCATATGCAGAATCCTGGAGAAATGTTCAGATCTGCTAAGGTTAGGTCATACACCCATCTCTTGGGCAAATCCTAGCAACACCCTAATATAGTATTTGCATAGTTAAAATAGGAGATAAATTTTAAAAACATCTAATTTGGGGTATGGTAACTCCCCACTGATGGCTCTGATGTAGATACATTCAGTGTTTCAGTTGGGATTTGGAATGGGTGCAGGGGTGGGGGGCTGGTGTAAACCTAGCCTTATCTACATTGACTTCAAGATCCAGTTAACTGATTTAATAAATGAGCAATGCATCCAAAATATTAATAAACAGGTACCCTTGCATTGCGGAGCTGGGGCAGTAATGGCATTGCTCTTGGCAGCCTTTCTCTTTCAGCTGCTGGTGACACTGTCTTTGTGTCAGGGAGCCTCTAATTTGGCCCCAAATGATCCCTGCACAGGGTATTTATGGCCTTGTATAATCCCTTCCCTTTGAGTATGCGAGGCACCAGTGATTCACTTCTAATAAAATACAGGAAAAGCGATGGGATGTCATACATTTTTTATTAGGTTCCATAAGATTGTGACTTCCATCATCTTAGCCAACTCTCTCTATATTGCCTTCTCGGTCTGAACACTTTGATGTGACAAGCTAGCCAGTGGACATGTCTATGTGATGAGAAACGGAGGGGGACCTCCAGTCCACAGCCAGCAAGGAACCGAATCCTTCCAACAACCACATGAGCTGGAAGCAGATCTTTCCCCAGTTGAGCTCAGCCTTTGCTGAGCCCTTGATTGCTGCCTTGTGAAAGACACTGAGACAGAGGAACCAGCTACGATGCTGCAGGATTCATGGCCCATAGACATGATGAAATAGTAAATGTGTGTTGTTTTCTACCGCTATGTTTATGGACATTTGTTATACAGCAATAGTTGTCTAATACAGTCCTCATGGGGGTTTTCCTCCCAAATCTGAGAAGCTCCATTTGTGACACACCATAGCCCTTGATTGCTTAGCATGTCTACCACCATCAGGAATAATTGATGCTAAAAGAAAATGCCTGACATTTCAAGTAAATACTTGATAAGCGTTGTTTGAAAAAAATTTACTATAAAAGTCATAAAGGGAAATCAAATTATTTCACCTGCTAAAGAGAATGATAAAGAATATGATTCAAGAAGAGGAATAATGAATAAACACTTGTTGACTGACTCCTTTTTTCAGACACAATGCTGTAGCCTGACATGTATTGTCTCCTTTTAATTCATAAAACTAAGATAGCTACTATTCAATCTACAATGGATCAAAAACTTAGAGAGTTAAAAACTGGCTTATGTTGCAAATATAGGAACAAGTACAGTTGGAATCCTCATCTTGTCTCTTGACTCCAAAACTTGTTTTCTTTCTATGGATCCACATTGCTTTACCAGTATTGAAAATATGCACTTGAAAGACTCATAAAGAAAAGTTTCCTAAGCAGAACTGAGGTTACCAGAGGTGGGAAAGGGGGAGGGAGAAGGGGAGTAAAGGAAGTACCAGTAAATGTCCATGAAGAATGAGTGCATGGTGTAATGGTGAATATACTAATTATCTGATTTGAGTATCACATATTGTATGTAGGTATTGATGTTCAATGCTGTACCCCACAGATATGTACAAACGACTATGTTACAATTAAAAAATACGTGCGTGTGTGTGTGTGTGTGTGTAACCAGTTGCCTTAGTCTGTTTGGGCAGCTTATAAATAACATAAATTTGTTTCTCATAATTTCTGGGAAGCACAAGATAAAAGCACTGGCAGATTCAGTATCTGGTAAGGAGCTGTTTTCTAGTTCATAGATGGTACCTTCTTGCTGTGTCCTCACACAGTGGGAAGAGCAAGAGAGTTCCCTGGGGCCTGTTTTATTAGAGCACTATTCTTATTCTTGAGGGCTCCACCCTCATGACCTAATCATCTCCCAAACACCCCCATCTCCTAACACCATTACATTGGGAGTTAAGATTTTAACATACAAATTTGTGGGAGAGAGGACACAAACATTCAAACCATAGTACCAATTATTTTGCATATTTTCTGACAATACTTAGTGACATTCATACAAATTTTATACAATTATTAATTTGGTGTACATGTTGCAAATATCTTGCATGCTTCTACATAGTCTTGGCATTTTTACAGGATTGCATAACACTCCATGATAGTCAAAGCATCATCATTCACAAACAATTTCTATCTCCCAAAGGAAATCAGGAGTGAGAGAAAAAAGAAGTAAAGATTAAGAAGTGTCTATTGAAAATATTAAAACTACGACATGGGCCATAATAATCATATACATTGTATATTGACAAAATAAAAATTTAACAACAAAAAAAATAAAAACAAACAAACAAAAAAAAGATACAGCAATCACAATAATACTTTGAACTTTTAAAAGGAGAGAACAAAACTGAGGTTACCAGAGATGGGAAAGGGAGAGCGGGGGGTTAGGGGGGAAGGGAGGAATTGGTAAAGGAGCACAAAAAAGATTACGTTGTATAATGTCGAATATACTAATTATCCTGATCTGAGCATCCCATATTATACACAGGTATTGATATTCAACTCTGTACCCCACAGATATGTACAGTCAACTGTGTTACAATAAATAAATAAATATTGTGTATTTTACTTCTAAAAAACAAATAAATTTGCATTTCCCTGAAAAAAAAAATAAATAAAAGTACGACAAAATAAATTGAATAGTAAGTGTAACTGCAATAAATGTTAATGTGCTAATCTAACCATTTAAAATACCAAGATTTTTAGATTTTATTTTATTTTAAAAATTTATTTATTTAGGGCTGAGCCCGTGGCGCAGTCAGGAGAGTGCAGCGCTGGGAGTGCAGCAGTTCTCCCTCCGTGGGTTTGGATCCTATATAGGGATGACCGGTGCGCTCACAGTGCTCACTGGCTGAGCGCGGTGTGGCCGGTCTCAAAAAGGACAAAAAAAAAATTTATTTATTTATTATGAATATTCATGAAATACAAAGCTACTTGTCACCACTTCTGCCCATGATGTGAGGGCCAGATTCAAAGTGGGGACATACCCACTACCAGAAATTACTTTTGTATCCTGTGTCTCCCCAATTATCTGCCAACCTCCGTCCCTCTCCCCCCCCACACTTTGTAGCCCTAGGAATATTCCCTCCCTCTGTAAGACAAATGCATTACTGGGGTCCTTCTTTCCTTCCTTCTCTCTCTCTTAACTCCCACATATGAGTGTGCACATGTGCTATTTATCCCTCTATGCTTTGCTTATTTCAGTCAACAAAGTTTCTCCAGGTTCATCCATGTTGTTGCAAGTGGGAGTATTTCATTCTTTTTTAATGGCAGAGTAGTATTCCATGGTGAATATATACCACAGTTTCCTTATGCAATCATCCGCTGATGGACATTTAGGTTGGTTCCATGTCTTGGTATTGTAAACAGAGCTGCGATGAACATGGGAGTGCAGGTATCCCTTCAACATGATGATTTCCATTCTTCTGGGTATATACCCAGAAGAGGGATTGCTGTATCATATGGAAGATCTATCTGTAGTTGTTTGAGAAACCTCCGTACTGTTTACCAAACTGGTTGTGCTAATTTACAGTCCCACAGTGTAGGAGTGTCCCCTTTTCACCACACCCTTGCCAGCATTTGATATTCACTGTTTTTTTATTATAGCCAGTCTAAGTGGGGTGAGGTGGTATCTCAATGTAGTTTTAATTAGCATTTTCCTGATGACTAGTGATGTTGAGCATTTTTCTGTGTATCTGTTGGCCATTCGTATGTCTTCCTTTGAAAAATGTCTACTCAGCTGTTTCACCCATTTTTTAATTGGGTTGTCTTTTTACTGTATTATTGCTTGAGTTCTATGTATATTATGGATATTAAACCCTCGTCAAATGCATAGTTGGCAAAAATTTTCTCCTACTCTGTAGGTTGTCATTTCACTCTATTGATTATTTCCTTTGCTGTGTAGAGGCTTTTTATTGTAATATATTCCTATTTGTTTATTTTTTCCTTTGCTGCTTGTGCTTTGGGGCACGTGTTCATAAAGCCTGTGCCCAGACATAATTGCTGAAGTGTTTCACCTATATTTTCCCTTAGTATTTTTACAGTGTCAGGTCTTATACTTAAGTATTTAATCCATTTTGAGTTGATTTTAGTTTACAGTGAGAGATACATATCTAGTTTCATTCTTCTGCATATGGATATCCAGTTTTCCCAGCACCACTTGTTGAAGAGGCATTCTTTTTCCCAATGTAGATTTTTGTTGTTTTTGTCCAATATCAGATGGCAGAAAGCCTGAGGGGTGATTTATGGGTTCTCAATTCTACTCCACTGGTCTTAATGTCTATTTTTATACCAGTACCATGCTGTCTTGGTTACAATAGCTTTGTAGTATAATTTGAAGTCAGGTAGTGTTGTGCCTCCAGCTTTTTTTTTTTTGCTCAGAATTGCTTTGGCTATTCAGGGTCTTTTGTTTTTCCATATGAAAGGTAAGATTTTTTTTTCTATTTCTGTGAAGAATGCTATTTTGATGGGGATTGCACTAAGTCTGTGGATCACTTTGGGTAGTATAGACATCTTCACAATGTTGATTCTTTGAATACAAGAGCATGGACTATCTTTTCACCTTTTTGTGTATTCTTTAATTTTTTTCAGAAGGGGTTTGCAGTTCTCATTGTAGAGGTCTTTCACCTCCTTGGTCAAATTGATCCAGAGGCACCTGATTTTAGGGAGTTTATTTTGTATCCTGCAACATTATTGAAGTTATTAGCCAGCTCTAGGAGTTTTTTGATAGCGTCTTTAGGTTTTTCTATATATAGTATCATGTCATCTGCAAATAGAGATAGTTTGACTTCATCTTTTCTAATCTGGATTCCCTTTATTTTTTTCTCTTGTCCATTTGCTCTGGCTAGTATCTCCAGCACTATGTTAAATAGAAGTGGTAAGAGTGGGCATCCTTGTCTTGTTCCTGTTCTTAAGGGAAAGGCCCTCAGTTTTTCCCCATTAGAATGACACTGGTGGTGGGCGTGTCATAAATGGCTTTTATTGTGTTGAGGTATTTTCCTTCTTTTTTAAAAAATTTTTTAATTTTTAATTTTTTTTTATTATTTTTATTTTGTCGATATACAATGTAGTTGATTATTATGTCCCATCACTGAAACCTCCCTCCTCCCTCTCCCCCTCCCACCCAAGTGTGTCCCCTCCATTTGCTTGTTGTAAGAACTTAAAAAAAAAAATTGAGGCCAGCCTGTGGCTCACTCAGTAGAGTGCGGTGCTGATAACACCAAGGCCACGGGTTCGGATCCTATATAGGGATGGCCAGTTTGCTCACTAGCTGAGCGTGGTGCTGACAACACCAAGCCAAGGGTTGAGATCCCCTTACCAGTCATCTTAAAAAAAAATAAAATAAAATAAAAATAATTGTGGTTGTTATATCTTCCTCTCTCCCCCCCCGTTTTTTTTTGTTGTTGTTGTTTGTTTGTTTTTTGTGTGTGTGTGAGAGAGTGTGTGTGTGTGTGTGTGTGTATGTATGTGTGTGAATTGATTCATTCACCTTTAGCTCCCTCCAATAAGTGAAAACATGTGGTATTTCTTTTTCTCTGCCTGACTCATTTCACTTAATATTATTCTTTCAAGGTCCATCCATGTTGTTGCAAATGGCAGTATTTCATTTGTTTTTATAGCTGAGTAGTATTGATTGTTGAGAGTCTTTATCATGAAGGGATGTTGAATTTTGTCAAATGCTTTTTCAGCATCTATTGAGATTTCATATGGTCTTTGTTCCTGAGTTTGTTGATGTGACAAATCACACTTATTGACTTTCTTAGATTGACCAATCCTTGCATCATTGGGGTGAATCCCACTTGATCATAGTGTGTAATTTTTAAAATATGTAGCTGTATTCTTACTACTGATATTTTGCTGAGGATTTTAGCATCTAGGTTCATTAAGGATATTGGCCTATAATTTGCTTTTTTTTGTTGTGTCTTTATCTGGTTTTGGTATCGGAGTTATGTTGGCCTCATAGAATGAGTTTGGAAGAGTAGCATCTATTTCAATTATTTGGGATAGTTTGAGGAGAATTGGTGTTAACTCCTCTTTAAAAGTTTGATAGAATTTGGTTGTAAAGCCATCCAGACCTGGACTTTCTTTTTTGGAAGATTGCTAATTACCCTTTCAATCTCCTTGCTTGTTATTGGTCTGTTCAGGTTTTCTACCTCTTCGTGGTTCAGTCTTGGTAGTTTGTATTTGTCTAGGAACTTATCCATATCTTCCAGATTTTTGTATTTGCTATCATACAGTTGTTTATAATAGTCCCTAATGATTCTTTGTATTTCTGTGGTATCAGTTGTAATGTCTCCCTTTTCATTTCTGATGTTTGATATTTGGGTCTTCTCTCCTTTTTTTTGTTAACCTAGCTAATGGTTTGTCTATTTTACTAATCTCGAAAAAACAACTTTTTGTTTTGTTGATCTTTTCTATTGTTTTCTGGGTCTCTATTTCATTTAATTCTGTTCTGATTGTAACTATTTCTTTCCATCTACTACCTTTAGGTCTGTATTGTTGTTTTTCAAGTTCTTTGAGGTATAGTGTTAGGTCATTTATTTGAAGTCTTTCCATTCTTTTGATATAAGCGTTTATTGCAATAAATCTGTCTCTTAGTACTGCTTTTGCAGTATCCCACAGGCTTTGGTCTAATGTATCTTTATTTTCATTAGTTTCTAGAGTTTTTTTGATTTCTTGTTTAATTTCTTCTTGGACCCATAGGTCATTCAGGAGCCTATTATTTAGTTTGCATGTATTTGCATAGCTTTCAGAATTTTGCTTACTGTTTATTTCCAATTTTAGTCCATTGTGGTCTGAAAAGATAGTTGGAATGATTTCAATTTTTAAAAATTTGCTGAGACTAGATTTGTGACCTAATATGTGTTCTATCCTGTAGAAGGTACCATGAGCTGATGAGAAGAAAGTGTATTCTTTAGTTGTTGGGTGAAATGTTCTGTATATATCTGCCAAGTCCAGTTGGTCTAAGGTGTAGATTAAATCCTGTGTCACTTTGTTGACTTGTTGCCTGGAAGATCTGTCCCATACTGAGGGAGGGGTGTTCGGATCACCCACTATTAATGTATTATGTCCTATTTCTTTCTTTAGGTCTAAGAGTGTTTGCTTTATATATCTGGGTGCTCCAGTATTGGGTGCATACCTGTTTATGATTGTTATGTCTTCTGGCTGGATAGATACCTTTATCAATATATCGTGGCCTTCTTTGTCTTTTTTTAAAAAATGTTTTTTGGTTTAAATTCTATTTTGTCCAATATAAGAATAGCTACTCCTGCTGGTTTTTGGTTTCCGTTTGCCTGGTATATCTTTTTCCATCTCTTCACTTTTAGTCTATGCGAGTCTCTGTAAGTGAGGTGGGTCTCATGAAGACAGCATACACTTGGGTCTAGCTTTTTAACCCAATCAGTCAGTCTGGTGTCTTTTGAATGGGGAGTTTAGTCCATTTCGATTTAGAGTAGTTATTGGCAAGTGTTGCTTAATTCCTGTCATTTAATTGCTTCTTGTTTAGATGTTTTAAATATCTTTTGATCATTATTTCCCCTTTTATTTCTCTTCTTCAGTGTTAGTTAGGCATTTAAGGTGGGATGATTTAGCTTCTTCCTCTTGCTTCCTGGCATTTTTGTTTTAAGAGTAAGTTTTGCTCTTTTTTGTGTGTTTGTGATAGTGGTCACCATTATTCAGATTATAGTCGTATGTCTCCCTTGAGAATTTCTTGTAGGGCTGGTCATGTTTTGGTGAACTCCCACAACTTTTGTTTGTCTGGGAAATACACTATTTCTCCCTCATTTCTGAAGGACAGCCTTGTTGGGTAAAGAATTCTTGGATGGCAATTTTTTTCTTTGAGTATTTTGAATATATTATTCCACTTTCTTCTGGCCTGTAGGGTTTTGGTTGAGAAGTCTGCTGTTAGTTTGGTGGGGGTTCCCCTATAAGTGACCTGACACTTTTCTCTTGCTGCTTGTAGAATTCTCTCTTTGTCTTTGAGCTTTGCAAATTTAACCATAATGTGACTTGTGCAGGATCTTTTTGGGTTGAATCTGTTTGGGGACCTTTGAGCTTCCTGGATCTGAAGGTCTGTATCTCACCCTACACCTGGGAAGTTTTCTGTTACTATTTCCTTGAGTAGGTTTTCAACACCTTTTCCTTTCTCCTCTCCTTCAGGAATACCCATGATTGAGATGTTAGAGCAGTTGAGGTTGTCTACTGTCTCTTATATTTTCCTCATTGTTTTTAATTCTTTCTTCCTTTTTTTGTCTGCCTGAGTTATTTAAAAAAGACCATATTCAAGCTCTGAAATTCTTTCTTCTGTTTGTTCTACCCAAGCTCTTAGTTGTGTTTTTTATTTCATTGAGTGAATCTTTCATTTCTAGAAGTTCTGCTACATTCTTTTTTTTAAGGTATTAATCTCTTTGTAGATTTCCTTCTTTGTATTCTGTATATTTTTTCTTGTTTCATTGTGTTCTCTAATTGACTCTTCCTTTATTTGTTCAAGTTTTCTTAAGATCATTGCTCAAAATTCTTTTTTAGACATTTCAAGGATTCCCTGTTCCATGAAGTCTGACTTTGGAGCATTACTGTATTATTTTGGTGGTGTCATTTCTTCTTGTTTGTTTGTACTTCCAGTATTTTATTATTGACATTTGATCATTTGGTAGAGGGTTTGCTTCTTTTATTACACTGAAGTTGGCTGTGGAGTGGTCCTGGTTGCTACTGTGGTGGTGAATTTTCTTTGCTTGACAGTAGGTGTGGTGGTGGTTATGTTACATCACCTTGGGTCCTGTTCCAGAATCTGTGGTCATAGAATGAGCTCCTTGCACCACGCAGTTCTGCTGGGCACACCTTGGTGAGTCAGCCCCTGTGGGCTGGTTCTCCCCTCTGGGTCAAAGTAGCAGGAAGAAACCACCTCTAGATACACGGATCCACCGCTGCTGCTGGTCTCACCCTGGCATGGTGCTGATTGGGCGATTTTATTTTAAATAAAACCATCACACAGTATGTTTCCTCAAGAAACTTGCTAAAAACAAAAGGATGAAGAAAGGTTAAAAAATGGAAAAAATAATACAAAGATAGTGTAGTCAAATTGCACATAAGAAACCTGGAACAACAATAATAATATCTGATAAAAATTCAAGACAAAATTATCATAAGTCAAAAATAAAGATGTTATTTAATAAAAGGAACAATGTACTTGTAAGATATTAAATAAATTATGAAATATTTAGACTGCTTTCTGACCCCTCATAGTGCAATCAAGTTAGACATTAGACAGTATAGCCTTAAAAACACTAATTTTTGGAAACAGTGAGTGCTAATATGACTTCCTGAGGTGAAGGGAGAAGCAGGTTGGATAACATTCAAAAATTTTAGTTTTGGTGGTGTATGAATGACCTATTGAATAAGCAATGTAGATATCATACAGGAAGAGAGAGATAGATAAATAGATAAAAATATAGAGCTATAATCTGCCATTGAGGGGAGAGGTAATGTCTTCTATGTACCAGGCTTTCTAACTGTACGATTTTCTCTGGTTCTTGCTAATTCTAAATGTATTTTTGTGTCTTCTTTCACACAGTATGATGTTTGTAAGATTCACTATATTGTCATGACTAGTTACAATATATTCATTTCCAAGGCAGTATAGCATAACATTGCATAAATTCATCACAATTTATCTATTTAAAAATTATGGGATATCTCTACTATTTCCGTTTTTAGCAGCTTCATACAATACTGCAATGAAAATTCATGTACACCTCCCCTTGTGCACACAGGCAAACATTGCTCTAAGGTATGTGCCGATGTGTGAAAACGTGGGTTCTTGGGATATGTGCATGTTTAAACGTCCCAGGTAATGCCAAGATTTTGTCTCAAGTTATTATATGGATTTGCACTGCCACCCACAGTGTAGAAGCATCTCTGGTACTCCACAGACTCCCCCCACTTCCTTTGGGCAATTGTTTAATTTTCATTCATGTTATATTATTGCTTATTTATCTAGTGGTGTCTCATTAGAGTTTTTTTTTTTTCCTTTTTGTCTTTTTTTGTGACCGGTAATGGGATCGCAACCCTCGGTGTTGCGTCCACACGGCACTCAGCCAGTGAGCGGACTGGTCTCTGTATGGGATCTGAACCCTCGGCGGGAGCACCGCCATGCTCTCAAGTGCCGCACTCAACCCAGTGCGCCTCCCGGCCGGCCCTCATTAGAGTTTTAATTAAAGTTTCCCTTAATGAGATTGGGCATCTTTTCATGTCTCTTGGTGGACTGATATCACTCTTGTGATGTGCGTATTCAAGTTTCGATCTCCATTTCTCTCGTCATTTTATAAGGTGAGCATCCTTCTTATATGTACGTATATCAAACGCAGTTTTCAACTCTTTAACTTATATTCTCACTTTATGGTGTCTCATGGTGACTACATTTCATATAGTAGAATCTGTCAATCTTTTTCCCGTCTTTGGACTTTTCCTCTTTAAAAATCCTCCTATACCTGAACTCATGACGATGTTCTTCCATATTACCTTATAAAATTCTTATAGGTCTGGTTTGCATATTTAAGTCTTTAATCAAATTAAGGAAAGGGATGTCTGTACAATATTGGCATTAATTTTATTGTTTCCTACATCATAATTGCCCACTTGTTTTATTGATGGTTCCTACTTTTATCTGCTCTGCAGAAGGCCTCACTCAAAAGATGATGATATTTGCACAGTCTTTTCTGTACTTTTAGGGTCCAATTATTTAGTTTTCTGTTCAAACCTTACACTCACAATTACTATAGTTTTGTAAGTGCTAGAGACAGCCGCCTAACTTCTTTTTTCAAGAGTGGCTTGGCTGTTCTTGGCCCTCTGCTCTTCCAAATAATTTTGGAATCAGCTTGTCAAGCCCTATGTATTTCTTTTTTATTGTGGTAAAACATATAGAACATAAGAATTTCCAATTTTGAAGTACATGCAAGTATTGAAACGACACACCATACCCCACAAATATGTATAAGTAAATGTTAAAATATTAAAAAGAAGAATTTCCGCTGTAAGCATACTTAAACATACAATTAGGTGGAATTAATTATGTTCACAATACTGTGTAACCACTGCCTCTATTTCCCAAACTTTTTCCTCATCCTAAACACAAACTCTGTACCTGTTAAGCAAGAACTTCTCATGATTGCTTTCCTTCCATTTCTAGTAACCTCTAATCTACTCCTGTCTCTGAAAATTTTTTCTTTTTAATTAATTTTTTTCTTAATTGACCGATGATAATTGTGTATATTTATGGAATACAATAAATTTGGAGAGGTGACAAGCCCCGTGTATTTCATTAGTTTTTGAAATTATATTTGCATGAAATTCATAAACCAACTGAGGGAGAATGAACACCTTTACAATAGAAAGTCTTCAAATCAATAAACATTTCGTATCTTCTTTTTATTTGTGTCTTCCCAAAATATCTTTCTGTGTATTTTCATCATTTTATGGCTGATTTTGCAAATAATTAAGAGCTTTTCTATGTAGACCTTTCAATGCATGATCATGTATATCCTCTGTTTATTAAAGAATTAAATATATATTTCAATATAATTTTATACACCAGTAAGAGAAAATTAAAATTTTCATAATATTGAATTTTGAGTCCATAAATATGTTATAATGCTCCACTTATTCAAGTGTTCTTATATGTCTTTGTACACAGTTTGGTTAAATTTTCGCTTAAAGACAATGAAATATTTGGATTTATTATATGCACCTGATGTTTTTATGTTATGATACCTGTAGTCTTTTGTAAATATTTCATTTTGTATCAAAATATTCTAGGTATTTAGTTGGTTAGAGTGTGGTGCCAAGAACACCAAGGTCAAGGTTTCAATCTCTGCACCAGCCAGCTACCAACAAAATAATGCTCTTGGTATGTAAAAACACAAGTAATCTTTGTGTACTGATCTTGATGCAGAAAACTTGGTGCTCATATATTCTAAAAGGTGTACATAGATTATTTTGTGTTTCTGGGTATACAATATAGTGTATGAATAATGATAATTTTGTATCTTTCTAATTTTTAATACATTGTTTCTTGTCTGATATTTATGATAGGTTTGTGTGTACATACTTTTTTTTCTTTAAGACATATCCATTTTACACCAGTTTATCTGTTTCTTTTATAAAACATTATTTTTAATGAAATAATATGATAATTTACATTGACTGCTTTACATTTTTATGTAAAATTTTTCACTAGGCCCAAAAGTAGAAAAACTATGTAATGATGTCCTGTATCTCAGCATCAATAATTGTAAACATTTAGTTAATTGTGTTTCATCTGTAACCCCCTCCCACTAGTTTACTTTAGTAACTTAAAGAAAATCTCAGGCAGTATGTAACATAACCATGATTATGTAGCTGTGCCTCTAAAATATAACACCTTTTATAAAAATGCATCTCTCTCAAAGGCACTATGTAACTTAACCTGTTATTTTTTAAGTATGTATCTCAAACATATAATACCTTCTTTTAAAAATATAACTACTAGCCATTATTATACTTAACAAATTAACAAAATTCCTTAATATGTCCTAATACCCAATCCAAAGTCAAATATTGTAATTTCCTCAAAAAATGTCTTTTTCTAGTTTTTTTTTGTTCACATTAAAAGCTAAACACAGTCCACACATTAACTTAGTCATTTTCTTTTCTCTTTTATCATACAACAGCAATACATTCTCTTTCTGTGCATTGTATGATATTTATGCATATTGTGTGCATTGTCTATTTGAGCCATTTTTTTTGTTAGTAAAACAGGATCATTTGTTCTTTTTTTTTTTTTTTTTGTCTTTTTTGTGACTGGTAAGGGGATCGCAACCCTTGGCTTGGTGTCACCTGCACCGCGCAGGATCATTTGTTCTATAGAAAGTTCTACATGATATATTTTTCTGACTGTTTCATGATTGTGTCATTTTACTTGTTCATCACCAGATTTAAGAGTAGAGGCAAGAGAGAACAAAGATCTGATGGAGAGGACGGGGCCTCTTCACTTTTATGCCAAAAATTTAGAAAATCGTGCTGAGGCCACATGTCAGGAGACTCTCTCACAAGCTTGGGAAAACAGGCAGGCTCAGCACATCCTGTGGCTTCTCATAGATCTAATGGTTGGATCTGGGTCTGGTAGCTAACAGCTTCGTGCCAACATTGTCATTGAATTCACATTCAGGGGGAATCCAGTTACTATGAAAACCCATACAAGAATCAGCCAAGCCCCTTAATCACAGGCAGAAGCAAAGCACACACAGTAAGCCATGTCCAGTTGGGGTTCTCACTGCCAAGGCCCCAGATGAAGATCAGCTCAACAGAATGAGGGTCAAGATTTTGAGGTACTTGATAAATCCCAACAAACCAAAAACTACAGCAGATACTATAGTTTCTCCATCTTGAACTCTTGACACTTGGGGCTGTATCATCCTTTCTTGTAGGTAGGGCCATTTTGAGCATTACATGATATTGAGCAGAATCCTGGTCATAAAAAGCAAGAATGCTTCTAGACATTGGCAAAGTTATTCTGGGAACAAAATTACCCATGTTTGAGAGCCAGTGTCTTATAGCAGTCACCTAGTACAACATCTTGCATTACATATAAAATAAATGAGGCCCAAGTGGAAAAGTGACTTTACATCTCTGGATCTCTAGGGCTAAGTTTCAGAAGATGATGCTTTTGAGTGTCTGGCATACAATAGGTGCACAGTCTGCTAAATGGCCCCTAAAGGTCCTAAAAGTCTCGCCAATTGTTTCTAACAATCATTCTTTCATTCCAAAACTTGTTGAGCATGTACTGGGTACTGGAGACACATGAGTAGGATGTGCTCTCTCCCTCAGCCAATCTGAAGAGTAAAAAAAGTATAGGCAAAGCAAGATCACAGCAAAGATGATCACAAAAATCTAAATACAGAGAATTAGGATAATGAATAGAGCTGGTCCATGTTAGGGACAGGATGGTTTCCCTTAGAGAGGACATCTGTCTGAAGCTTGACACATATTGCAAGTCACCTGTCAAGAAAACGTGTTCCAGGAAGACAAAATAGCAACAGCCAAGGGAGAAGGGTAAGGTGCAAGTCAATGAAGTTAGCAAGGGCAAGAAAGCAGAGAGGACTTGGGAGGTGAGGATATGAAATTGATGATACCCCATGTGTGGCACTGAATGGTGCCATCCTGAAGAGTCCAGACTTTAATCAGATATCAATAGATAGATGGAGTATTTTCTAAAGCCATGTCAAAGATATGCTATTTTTTTAAAAAAAATTGGTGCCCACCCCCTGATATCTGCAACCAGCCTATTTCAAAGGATCAACAAATAAACAATAATATTTCAGATGATGGTGACACCTACAGGAAAATAAATGGAATAATGGGACAGTAATTAACGGGAATGGGTGGAACTTCGATGGTTAAAAAAACAAAGCTGAGCAGATGACATTTCTGTCTAGCCCTGAATGATGAGACTCAGT
>NW_007736221.1:2318-4563 GCF_000696425.1 Galeopterus variegatus | reverse complement strand
AAGTGGGGGCGGGGGAAGAGAGGGAATTGAACCCTCCCCCGCCCCCTGACAGTCTTGTGAGGGTGCCTGGTGGACAGTGTGTGCTCAGCCAGTATTGGTTGTCGACGCCGCCTGAGCAGCACCGGAGAGCCCTTAAGGGGAAAAGGGAGGAGGCTCCCTGAAGGTAGGGCCTGGAGGTCACAGGGAGACCTGGCAGAAGCAAACAACTGACAGAGGTGGGAGGTTGGCAAGAGCACGAAGGGAGCTTAGAATCCTGGAGAGGCTGCGAGGGTGGAAGCTGCAGGCCTCCTCCCCTGTGTTCTGGGCTGTCCTTGGCCTTTCTTGGGAGACACCCACAGCACAGACGAATGGTTCTGTCTCTAAGGGTTTTCCTCCTTCACTCAGAGCCTCAGTCTTACTCCTTAAATCCGTCCTTAACTCTGATCCTTCTTCTGCTCAAACACCTCCCATGGCTCCCTACTAACCACAGAATAAAGTCCACACGTGGAATCCGGGAGAAACTGCCATCAGGGTGGGGACCCTGTGGTCAGCCAGAGAGGCTTTCAGGGTCTTGGGATCAGAGACTCCAGCCCCACCTCCACCGACCCAAGCCCACTCCCTAAATTCTCCCAGTCCCGCAGCGCCCCCAGCTGGCTCTCGGTGAGGCTAAGGCAGAGTCGACAGCACAATTTTATTCCTGGGAATCTGCAAAGGTAGGTGGGTGGGCTCGGTGTGGGTTCCCNATATGTAGGATCATGTCTTCTGCAAATAGGGACATCTAGAATTCATCTTTTCAAGTCTGGAGTATTTCTAAAGCCATGTCAAAGATATGCTATTTTTAAAAAAAAAACTGGTGCCCACCCCCTGATATCTGCAACCAGCCTATTTCAAAGGATCAACAAATAAACAATAATATTTCAGATGATGGTGACACCTACAGGAAAATAAATGGAGTAATGGGATAGTAATTAACTGGGATGGGTGGAACTTCGATGGTTAAAAAAACAAAGCTGAGCAGATGACATTTCTGTCTAGCCCTGAATGATGAGACTCAGTCATGAAAGAGCCAGAAAAGAGCATCACAAGAAACAAGGAACAGCAGCTGCAAATGCTCTGAGACAAGAAGACACGGAGTCTATTAGGAGATAAGAATGAAATCCAGGGTGGCCGAGTGCAGTGAGGGGGGAGATCAGCTGGAGAGGAGGTTTGAGGCGTGAGCAGGGCTCAGTGGTGCAGAGTCCTGTAGGCTATGAAAAGAGATCAATGTTCATAGCAAGATATACTTTGAGACACTAACTGAGGCTTCTCTCACTCTCCTAACCCCTTACACTTCCGGGTGGCCCTTCCAATTTCAGAAAACACAGGCCTCCTATATGTACAGCCCAGGGTTGGGGAGACCTGACTCAATGAGCACAGATATGGAATTCTTCCCCTTGAGTTCCATGACACACACTTAACAGTCATGACAGAAATAAATATATTGAAAGACAATGTGCTTACATAGCCAAAATCTCTGAGAGAGGAACTAAGAATGGCCGTATTTATTGTGCATTTACCATCACCAGGCTCTGCTCTAAGTCCTGCATATTTAGTCCTCAGGACAACCTGAGGTAGGTAGTGTTGTCGCCCCATTATATGGTTGAGGAAACAAGGAACAGAGAGGGGAATTAACTTCCCCAAGTCACACAGCAGAGCTGAGACTTGAGTCCAAATAATATGGCTCCAGATCCGATGATTTTGGGGGTGACTTTTGTTTCCAATGGTCTAGATTTGAATCTGAAGAGTCAGACGGGATGGCCTGTGTCCCCACCCATGACAAGATGGGCCAGTGTGACCTGAGATGGGAATGAAGGAGCAACCTGGAGATGAAAATAGAGTTGGGGTGGAAGAGGAGGAAATGAACCCTCCCCCTGCCCCCTGACACTTCCGAGAGGGTGCCTGGTGGACAGTGTGGGCTCAGCCAGTATTGATCGTCCACGCTGCATGGGAAGTACCAGGGAGCCCATAAGGGGAGAGGCAGGGGGCTCCCTGAAGGTAGGGCCTGGAGGTCACAGGGAGACCTGGCAGAAGCAAACAACTGACAGAGGTGGGACGTTGGCAAGAGCACGAAGGGAGCTTAGAATCCTGGAGAGGGTGCCAGGATGGAAGCTGCAGGCCTCCTCCCCTGTGTTCTGGGCTGTCCTTGGCCTTTCTTGGGAGATACCCACAGCACAGACGAATGGTTCTGTCTCTACGGGTTTTCCTCCTTCACTCAGAGCCTCAGTCT
>NW_007736221.1:0-1130 GCF_000696425.1 Galeopterus variegatus | reverse complement strand
CTCCTCGCACCCTTCTCCACTGTCGTGCCCAGACCCCCACCTCCATCACCCCATCCCCGCTCAGAAGCTCGCTGGCCTCACCTGGGCCCCGCCGAGAAGGGAATAAAAGCCAGAGGTGACCTCCCCTTGATGTTTTCAGGGTCGAAGCGGAAGGGGTCATAGACCTGGAGGGGAGAACAAGACAGAGTTGCTGGGTGGGGTCTCCCAGGACAACCAGCCTTGGAGGGACAGATGTTTGTGGTGGGGGAGGTGATGTCTCATACCCCAAATTAAACCACTGTCCTCTCCTTTAGTACCCCTGGAATGGACAACGATGGGGAGGGGGAGAAAGCACCTCAGGGTCCGGCCACACAGCTGGGTTGTGGTGGGTCCCGAAAATACTGATGCTGCAGGTAACACCTGTGGGACAGGAGGGGGCAGTGAAGACAAGGCCCTGGATCCTAAAGGGCTCCTATTTCCATCCAGGAACCTTGCCCCCTGATGCTTTGGGCACCTTTGGGGATGACGCGGCCATCTGGGAGCTCAATGTCCTGGGTACAGCGGCGGGAGATGGCTGGAACTGAAGGATGCAAGCGCAGACTTTCCTTCATGCACATGGTCAGGAAGGGCAGCTCAGCCAGGTCATCCCTATGAAACACCACCCCCACCAAAACAATTATCCAGGGAGCAAAAATAATCTTCCAGCCCCTCTGTTGCCCAGTGAAACCTTTTCTACCTATAACAAAATAATCTTCAGATGGATCAAATGTTTGAGAATAAAAAAAGCAATAAAGAATTAGAAAAGCACGGAATTAGAAAAGTATCAGAGAAAATCTAGCTCATTTTTTAGAAGCATTTTCTGAGCAAAACATCATGTCAAAAAAGTTAAACATCAACCATAAAATAGTTAATAAATTTGCATAAAAATAAATATCCTTTGTGGCCAGAAAGCAAAATCTAAATGTAAAATGAGTAAGCAAGAAAATAAACAAATTCAATGTTTTGTTTTTTTATTTATCATGTACTAGAGATACTGGCAAGTGCAATTAGACAAGGAAACAAAGGAGAGTAATGTAACTTGAAATCTGGGGAGGCAGTGGACTGAATTATGTCCCCCTAAAACTTCCTGAAGCTTGAATTGCGTCCCCCAA
>NW_007736220.1:66836-67285 GCF_000696425.1 Galeopterus variegatus | reverse complement strand
GATGGGCCATAATAATCATTTACATTGTATATTGACAAAATAAAAATTTAACGAAAAAAAATATTTTAAAAGAAATATAAAAATAAAATTAAAAAAAAATAAGTGACTGCTATTTTCTGTGGCATACACAGATATATACTCTCACTGGTGAAAACACATTTGCTATTTAATGGTGAATTTAAATTTTGGAAGCATCCACATATTTTCCAAAGCTAAGGTGATTGAATAGTGTGTTTGACAGCTGGCAATAGAATTTAGGTATGAAAATATGAAGCAATGGTATTTATGTCCTTATGTGGACTGCAATCTGACTCCAAAGGAATATCAAAAAAGCAGTTAAAATATTTTGAAAAAAACAAGCATCAGAAAAATGAGTGCATTGTTTACAAGGGTTAAAAGACTCAAAAATTCTGCACCTAAGAATTTAGAGTCCTATCTGGTATGAACAG
>NW_007736220.1:49288-65989 GCF_000696425.1 Galeopterus variegatus | reverse complement strand
CTTTTTTTTTTTTTTTTCTGGTGAACATTTTTATCAAATAGGAAAAGAAAAAAGAAAAAAAGCTAACACATTGAGTGGTCAAATAAATTTGCAGAAATTAATTAATATGCAATTTTGTCCAAAGTGAATTACAGATCATCAGATAATATTCCTAATGTTCAGCAAAACTGACAATTGATTCTTATTCTGTTCGGGCAGAGTGACATTACACATTTTAACTACATTGGTTGTGAAAACGTGTCAGCTTGAATATAATTTCTTAGGAATGTGAGGGTATTAGATATTGCCTTACAGATGCTAACAAAATATGTACCAATTTTTGCCATATGGGAGAGACAAATGAAAGTCTTCAAGGATCAACAAGAGAAAAACAAACCACCCCATATGCAGATTAAATTAAGTGCCAACTTGGGATAATATCCTGTTTTAAAATGTCAGGATCGATAAGGGAGTTTTAAAAAGTGGTCTATGAATATACAGTGGAAAAAACAGCAGAAAACAAACCCTTTGATTTTGAAATAAGTGGGTAGACATTCTATTTTTATGTTTTTAAAAAATTTGTGAGCCATGACACAAGGGATACCATGAAGATTGTCTATGCCTCACTTTTAAATAGAGTGTAGATATAAGAACCCAAGATAACATGATAGTATGTTACTATTTTAAAACATGAGAAATTATTAAACACCCAAAGAGTCGTTAAATATTCAGTCCTCTGCAAATAACTGTAGGATATGTAAAAACAGCAAATTTTGAGGTTAATTCTATCTTATTCCATTAAAAATCAATATCTCTCCTCTTCCTATCTCCTAAACTGTGTTCTTTTCCTGTATTTAGAATCTCAATAATTGTCTCTGCCATGAAATCAGCTGGCGCCCTTTTCCTTCTCACCCCTCACAATCTAGATTGCACATCCTATAAAATGTACCTGATAACTGTATCTTTCTTGTACTTCCCTCATATCTCTGTTCCCACTGTTTTTATTTAAGTCAAGGTTGTGAATACAGCTCATACAGTCTACTTACCATGACTACAAGTTCATGCATAATTTTTTCCCCTTTCACTGGACCCCAGGTACATATTCCCCTTTCACTGGACCTCAGGTACTTGTAATTAAATTAATAATAATTCTCTTCTTGTGACTCACTCTCATCATTTTTTCATATGATCAGTGCTGCTTTACAAATACCTGTGTTTGTCTACACTGGCATATATACAAAAGTTTTGGGGATGGGGTATGTACCTTAACTTAAAATTACTGAGTTATAGTGTATAGTTGTGCTAAATTACAAAGTAGTTCCAGTTTTTTTTTGAAATGGTTGTACTAATTTCCATCCGTACCAGCAATATGCAGGATAACTTGCTGCAAATGGGAGAATTTCATTATTTTTTATGGCTGAGTAGTATTCCATTGTGTATATATACCACATTTTCCTTATCTGGTCATCCATCGATGGACACTTAGGTTGGTTCCATATTTTGGCTACTGTAAATAGAGGTGCAATGAACAAGGTAGTACAGGTATCCCTTCAGCATGATGATTTCCATTCCTTTAGATATATATGCAGTAGTGGGATTGTTGGATCATATGGTAGTTCCATCTCTAGTTTGAGAAACCTCCATACTGTTTTCTGTAATGGCTGTGCTAATTTACAGCCGCACTAACAGTGTAGAAGAGTTCCCCTTTCCCTACATCCTCACCAGCATTTGTTATTCTTGGTCTTTTTAATAATCGCCAGCTTAACTAAGGAGATGAATAGACATTTTTCAAAGCAAGACATCCAAATGGCCAACAGGTACATGAAAAAAAATGCTCAGCATCACAAGTCCTCAGAGAAATGCAAATCAAAACGACATTGAGATACTACATCTTTTCTTAATATTTCTCTTCTGCTTCCTTTGTTGCCCTGTGAATTCTTTCACAACTACATTTCCATTTTAAAAAATTCATAGTGACTACTAACTATATATTTGGTTTTGTGCTAAAAGCTGAAGAAACAGTGTTCTGTAATACTCAGTCCCAGTCTAGAAGAAATCTTAGTTTACCTGGAGAGACATAGAATCTTAAAAAGAAAAAAACAAAAAAGAAAAAAAAAGAAGAAAAAAAAATAGCTGCTTTGAAGGATGAAAGTACTTCTAAAACTTTAATGTGCATGTGAATCAACTTGGGATCTTGTTAAAATAGATTCTTATTCAGTAAACATGGAGTGGCTCCTGAGATTCATGATTTCTAACAAACTCCCAAGTGATCCTTCTGGTTAGTGATTTATTCTTTGAGTAGGAAATTGACATGAAATAAAATGGATATACATGGAAAATGCTAATGGAACACAAATGGGGACAAAATTATTGCTGTCTTGGTTTTAAGATTTAAGGCTTAATGGTTTAAGGGAAGTTGCAGAGAAAAAGGATGTAGATTTTGAGCATCAAATATCCCTGTAAGTTAATTGACCAAAAGGAAAAAGAATGTTCTTAGCAATGGCAACGGAGTAAGTTTTATTTCAGAAATGAGGAGTAATAACCGGTAATAAGTGTGGTTAGACCAGTGCTTTTCAAAATGCACTTGTTAAAAGAGCAGATTCTTGGAACACACTCCAGGCACATAATGATTTAAATTAGGGGGACTCGGGCATGGAAATCTCCTTTTTAAGTAAATTCTTAATTTCTCCTTCTGTCTCTGCCTCTCAAGATTTATATCTTTGGCCTAGGGTTTTACATAGCTGTGGAAGGGAAAATAAATAGTGTTCTGTGGATATCCTTGAACATAGCCTAGTATGAAGTGGTGAGGAGACTTCTGTGCCTTTTCCAGCAGTATGATTGTTATTTTTAAAAAGTGTTATCCAGGGCTGGCCCGGTGGCGCACTGCTACAGTGCGCCGCTTGGGAAGTGTGGCGGCGCTCCCGCTGAGGGTTTGGATCCCATGTACAGACCAGCCGCTCACTGGCTGAGCGAGGTGCGGGAGCAACACCGAGGGTTGCGATCCCGTTGCCGGTCCCGGTCCAGTATGGGCGCGACACTGAGGGTTGCGATCCGTTGCCGGTCACGAAAAAAAGACAAAAAGGAAAAAAAAATAAAATAAAATAAAGAATAAAAAATAAAAAGTGTTATCCAAACTTTTTTGATTCTTTATCCCTTTTAGGGAAAGAAATATATGTGGCCCCATAAATGTGTCATGATTTATTAATAATATATGTGAATATAGTCATATGCATATACTGTTTCATTTTAAATTTTATCAAAGTCAGAAACATTGGAATTGTTTAAATGAATATAAAATACTAACTAGTTAAAGTATATTTTATAATGTCTTCATATTATCATTAGTTATCACTTTGTGGGACACAATGTATACTTAAAGAAGTTTATTGTTAACCATAGTGAATACAAGTAGTTATTTTAAATACACTTTTTTGCATTTATATATGCAAATATTGAACTAACAGAAAGAGAAATAAAGAAAATAAGCCCACTTACAATTACCTAGGGATCAATTTAACCAATGAGGTAAAAGATCTCTACAGTGAGAAATACAAGCCACTTCTGAAAGAAATTAAAGAAGACACAAAAGGATGGAAAGATATTCCATGCTCTTGGATCAGAAGAAAAAACATTGTGAAAATGTCTATACTACCCAAAGCGATCTACAGATTTAAAGCAATCCCCATCAAAATACCAATGACATTCTTCACAGAAATGGAAAAAACAATCTTAACTTTAATATGGAACAACAAAAGACCCCAAATAGCCAAAACAATCCTGAGCATAAAAAATAAAGCCAGAGGATAACACTACCTGACTTCAAATTATACTACAAAGCTATTGTAACCAAAACAGCATGGGCCAAGCCCGTGGCGCACTCAGATGACGGGTGCACTCACAGCACTCGCTGGCTGAGTGCGGTGCGGCTGGTCTCAAAAAGGACAAAACAGCATGGTACTGGCATAAAAAAATAGACACTCAGACCAGTGGAGCAGAATTGAGAACCCACAAATCACCTCTCAGGCTTACAGCCATCTGATATTGGACAAAGGCAACAAAAATGTACATTGAGGAAAAGACTGCCTCTTTAACAAGTGGTACTAGGAAAATTGGATATCCATATGCAGAAGAATGGAACTAGACATGTACCTCTAATCATATGCTAAAATCAACTCAAAATAGATTAAAGACTTAAGTATAAGACTTGAAACTGTAAAATTACTAAGGCAAAATATGGGTAAATCACTTCAGGAACTAGGTCTGGGCACAGACTTTATGAACATGAGCGCAAAAGCACAGCAGCAGAAGAAAAAATAAGCAAATGGGACTATATCAAACTAAAAAGCTTCTGCACAGCAAAGGAAGCAATCAACAAAGTGAAGCAACAACCTACAGACTGGGAGAAAAATTTTCCTAACTACATATCCAACAAGAGATTAATATCCATAATATACAAGGAACTCAAGCAATTGTACAGTTAAAAAAAAACAAATAACCCAATTACAAAATGGGTAAAGAAGCTGAACAGACATTTTTCAAAGGAAGACATACAAATGGCCAATAGGTACATGAAAAAATGTTTAACATTACTAGTCATCAGGGAAATGCAAATTAAACCTATGTTGAGATATAACCTCACTCCAGTTAGATTGGCCATAATCAAAAAGACGATGAATAACAAATGTTAGCAAGGTTGTGGAGAGAACAGAATGCCCCTGCACTGTTAGTGGGACTGTAAATTAGTACAACCACTATGAAAAACAGTATGAAGTTTTCTCAAGCAACTACAGATAGATCTTCCATATGATCCAGCAGTCCCACTTCTGGGTATATGCCCAAAGGGATGGAAATCATCATGTCAAAGGGATACCCGCACTCTCATGTTTACCGCAGCTCTGTTTACAATAGCTAAGACATGGAACCAACCTAAATGTCCATTGATGGTTGATTGGATAAAGAAACTGTGGTATATATAAACTATGGGATACTACTCTGCCATTAAAAAGTATGAAATTGTCCCATTCACAACAACATGGATGAGCCTGGAGAAACTTACAATGAGTGAAATAAGCAAAGCACAGAGGGATAAATACCACATATACTCACTCATAAGTGGGAGTTAAGAGAGAAAGAAGGAAGGAAAGAAAGACCACAGTGGTTCATTGGACTTGCAGAGGGAGAGAACTTATGTTGGACTACAAAGTGGAGTGGGGGGATGGGGAGGGGTGGTGGGGCATGGGGTAAAAATGCAATTTGTGGAAATGGGCATGCTGCCAGTATGAATCTGATCTTCACATCTTGGGCATGAGGAGTGACAATCAGTTTTTATTTCATGAATATTCATAACCAATAAAAAATTAAATGGGCAATGGCTGAAAAATAAAATAAAAAATAAAAAGAAGATTGTACTATTAAAATATAAGATATTTTTGGATGGATACAGGAGTTAAAATATATCTTAAAGTAAAAATTTTAGCTGAAAAAATACACTTTTGATAATATTGATTTTTAAGTCTTATTTCTTATAATATATCAAATCAATGTTTTTCCTTGAACTAATGAAGCCTTGAAGTAGTATTGAATGTGAGTTCACTAAAGCTTACCTTAAATAGTATTTGTAATCTTCAGATTCTTGACAGCTTTTATTTTCATTTTTTGTCATTTTTTTATTAGGTAAGAATTAGAGAAGACAAGCCTGTAAACTGTAAACTTTAAATCCATGTAACCGAGCAGGCATAATTGCAATATTTAACAATGTGCTCAAAGACAACAAAACTATGTATGTGCTTGTGTCAACCCATCCCTGGAGCAAAACTCTTTCTCTTCTCCTCCAATATATCATTTCCATGGAGACCTATGGACAGGAGGGGTGACCTTTGTCAATTCATATATTAGATAATGAAGTCTTTTTTTAATATACAAGGGTACTTGAAAAAGTTCATAGAAAAATGGAATAAAAAGATAATGCAAATCTTTCCATGAATTTATTGAAGTACTATTGTTTGTGTGTCTATGTGTGTAAAGCTAAAAATAGATAAAATATCTCCAATATTATCTTTAGCATTCAATAAATGACTCCCTCTCCCCACACGGTCGAGTACATAACTACTACTTTGGAAACTATACTCTAGGCTCCAGAATTTTCTAAGGAGCTTCAGAAAAATTAAAATTTGTCTCCCCATTCAATACCTACTAGATAAAAATCTCTGAACAAAGAGGCTTAGAACATGAGTTTCTTCAAAACAACCAAATTAACTCTGAAGCCACCAGTGATTGCATGTAACCATAGATGAAAGTCCCTTAGAAGTTTGTAAGTAAGGGGGCTTGGAAGTAAGATGATTCCAACTGCTTGCACTCTAAAGGCAGTGCAAAATATAGAACACATAGAGAGTGCTGAAGGTAGGAAGAAGAGTGGATAACTGCAAAGTTATCAAGTCTAACTGATGAAGGCTGTGGACATTAACTTATGAGTGGCCCAACAGTGAATCATTTTGGTCTCTGATTCTAAATTATGCTGATACATTGATTAATTTTAAATCTTTTGAATTTTTCGTCAGCATAAGCATACTTTTATTATAAATCCTAACTGCTGTGGAGTGTATACTAAGGTAAGCCAAAGACAGTAAAAGCTGCTTTAGAACAACTCTTTGTATTCTTGCACTCTCTTTTTCAATAGCAACTGAAATGAGAAAAAGACAGAGGACAAAATGCAGTTTCTAGATTCAGTAAGATTCCGTGCATCCCACTGAACTCTTAGTATTAGAGTAGGAAATGTTTATGTCCCATTAACTTACACAGTGCAGTCATTTACAGCTGACATTGGTTGTCAGCTTTATTATAATTTTAATGAAATGTTCTCATCCCTCAAAATATGAAGGATGTTTAAAGTGTAAGATAATCCTCAAAAATTGAGGGTGTATAACCAACAAGGGAGAAAAGATGCAGTAATAACTAAGCTGAATTGTTGTAATGTGACTCTCCTCCTTTTTATACTCTGGAGAGACTATCTTACATAGTGAATAAGTAATAATGGATCATATCCCAGCTGTGAGCAGTTTTGTGGCTAGTAAAATAGGAAGCAACCAGGGATTTTCAATCTCAAATAACATTGTGTATGACAAGTGAAACTTTAGTAATTTGCAATGAATAATTCCGTACAAGAACAGAAAACTATAGCTAAAATTGAGCTATGTGGCTCAACTATTTTTTTACGTGTAATTGGATCTATGTTTAAAACTTGAGGCTTGGGAATTTAATAAATTAAGGAATTCATCCTAGCTCTCACACTTATGTTATTAGGCAAATTTTTTAACTTCTCCAAACCTTGGTTATTCCCACATGTAAAATAGGAGATAGAATGACATTTTTATATGGAAATCATCTGAAACATAACAGTAGGTACAATTTGGTTACAGTCTCCTTAGCAGTGCTGGTTTCTTCCCTTGTTTCCATTTCCTCAGCCCTCAGAGCTCAGTTGCAGGGCTTTTCTCTTCTGTTATTATATAACTTTCCTAGAAAAGCTTTTCTTGTCCTTTGTTTTAAATACCAAAGACACGCTGGTGGTTCCTAGGTTTATATTTCCAACCCAGACCTTTCTCCTACTTGAACTGTTGCTTTGTTTATTGAACAATGGCAACTGCCTACTCAACTTCCCTTAAGTGTCTCATGAGCATCTCCACCATTGCACACTCAAACGAGCTCTAATTTATTTACCTCCTCCCCAAATCATTACTGTACTGTTGCCCTAGTTTACCCTACATCAGCAAATACAATAAACTCTCTTCTCTTACCACTCATGTTCAATGCATTAGCAAACACTGTCATCTCAATTTTCAAAAAGCCCATGAATCTCACAAATTTGCATCAACTTTACTGTTTTCATCATGGTCCAAACCATTCTCTCTCATCTGAATTGCTGCAATAACCTTCTGACTTTTGCTTTTATCCTTGCCTGCTGAAGTCTACTCTCTGTTTAGCAGTGAGAGTCAAATAATGCCACCCACTTGCTTCCCTCATCCTGCAGAGCATGACATAAGTGCATGCCATGGCTTCCATCCTACTGCTGTTTTTCTGGCCTCATCCCCTGCTGCTTGTCCTTTGCCTACTCTGTTTCATCCCAGCAGTTCAAATTGAACAAGCTCCCATCTCAAGGCTTTTGAAATTTCTGGGCTTTTTTTGTGAATTTGGAACACGGCTGCTAGGGCTGGCATGACTGAGATATTTGGAATAGCAGGGTCTCTATCCACTTTTGTTTTCTTATCCTCAAGTGTGTCTTGGGAATTTTTACAGGCTAGCAGGACATTTTCCAGTAGCAGGAGAGGGGAGTCCTCAACATGTTGTGCAAGATTCTGCTTGTGTTTGTTAATTTATCATTGAACAAAGTAAAATTCATGCCCCAACCCAAGAACAATGTGAGGGGAACTACATAACAGCATGGGTATGTGGAGATATAATTTACTGGTAGCATTACTGTAACTATTTTATGAGATTCCTGTTGATGCTATAACAAGTTACACAAACTTAGTGACCTAAAAGAACGCAAATTTATTATCTTATAGTTCTTGAGGTCCATAATGACTCTTATGAGTCTAAAAATCAAGGTATCAGAGGGCTGAGTTCTTTCTGGAGGAAGAATCTCTTTCCAGAGAAGAATTTGTGTCATTGCCTTTTCTAGCTTCTGGAGGCCACGTACATTCATTGGTGTGCAGCCTCTTCTTTCATCTTCAAAGCACACCACTTCAAACCTCTATTTCTCTCATTATACTTTGTCTTCTGACTCTGACACTCTTTCCTCCCTCTCATAAGGACTTTCATGATCACACTGGAATCATCCAGATAACCCAGGATATTTGTCCCCTATTAAGATCTTTGACTTAATCGTATCTGCAAAGTCCCTTTTACTCTATAAAGAAACATATTCACAAGTTTTGGCGATTAGGACATGACTATCATTGGGGACTATTATTCAGCATGCCATTCTCAGGGCCTAGAAAGAAATTCTGGCACAGAATAGGTATTCCTTAAATCTTTGTTGAATGAATGAACAATTGTTGTAGCAAATATGTTTGAGTCTCTTTATGGCATATATGTATGTATGTAGGACACAGGAAAAATCTGATGTTTGATAAATGCAAATGGCATAATAAAAGTTTCATGAGTTTCATGCAACAATAATATAAAAACAAGTACTAATTAACTTACAGTGTGTTATTCTAAGTATTTTATTTGTGTTAACTTATTTGATCTTTGCAATAACCCAATGAGGTAGGTAATACTAATTGTAGAGAGTTAGAAATCTTGATTCTCATTTGTTTTTAGAATAGGGTTTTTAGGCAAATGCATGTATGGGGCAAAAGCCCTCAGATTAGGAGGCCACAGTCTACAGCCAGAGGGCAACATCCCATCTAATCGACTCTAATCACTGCTTAGGTATGGGATTGTATATTTTAATGATTTTAGAGCTAACCTGTGGTTGTCATACTGATCTTGTTAAGAGATTTAAAAAATTGCTGAAGGGAAAGTTGTGAAAAAATGTTTGCTAGCAGCAAGCTGTCTGTTGGGGGAAACTTTAGAGATAATTATACTTAGATTTTATCATAAGAATGCAACTTTTGCTTAAGAGGAGGTTATACTTTAGATAATGAGTGCAGTTTGACCAACTTAGCTTTTCACAAATTGTACTTTGAAATGTCATGTTTTTACTGATGTTAAATTGTCAGCAATTTTACTGATATTACTAGTTTCCATTGTTTAAGCTATACTTAGCCATAGACAACTTTTGTAATAATCCCTATGTCCTTGTGTCCTTTTGTAATGATTGAATCAACTGATTTTTCTTGTGAAACTTCCTTGTCTTTACAATAAAAACAGAACCTAACTTTGAATAGGGGTTGTACCCAGTTTTCTCCTTCTAATAGAGGAGTTGCTGAGGTGCAGTCCCTTTGGGCTTCTTATCATATTCACAATGTTTTGAGTAATCATTTTTTCATCTCCATTACACAGTGAGAAGTATAACAACTAATGTCCAGTAGTTGTTCATAAACATACTGAGGCACAAATTGGTTAAATGATCTACTCAATATCACGTAGCTCCTAAGCAAAGATGGAGAGTTGAAGATACTAGAAAGGAGTAGAACCACTACCATGGAACTGACTACAGAGGAGATACACTATGTTACAGCCTTGGAGAAACCTTCAATCCAGAGGGCAATTTCAGGAGCTAACAATAAAGAAAACAAACAAACAATTAGAGGTATGAGAAATGTTCATTATATTATCTACTACTAAATCAAGCAAGGAGAGAATTCTAATGCTAGACAAAAGTATAGTTAATAGGTTGGATGGTGCAGAAAGTTTATATAGATTTTTTTTTAAAAAATGCATGTGGACATTAGATTTGGTGACAAAGAGCACTTTGGTGAATTCCAGAAGATATTTTATAGTATAGTAAAAACACTGCAGAATCAATTGCATTTTGTTCCTATACTAACTAAACAAATTGTTGAATCTTTATTTGGGTGCTTCATATAGCATGTAGTTACTTTTCAATTCAAATCAAGATATTTGTTGATATGACAATTTTCTTTATACTTCTGCCTTTTTATTTCTGTTCATATTTTCTAGAATCAGAATAAAATCATATTCTTTCCTTTACAAAAAAATTGAATAATATTAACCAGGTTTTCCAAACAGAAATTAGAAACCAAAGGTTTTACCACATTTNGCACAAATTGGTTAAATGATCTACTCAATATCACGTAGCTCCTAAGCAAAGATGGAGAGTTGAAGATACTAGAAAGTAGTAGTACCACTACCATGGAACTTACTACAGAGGAGATACACTATGTTACAGCCTTGGAGAAACCTTCAATCCAGAGGGCAATTTCAGGAGCTAACAATAAAGAAAACAAACAAACAATTAGAGGTATGAGAAATGTTCATTATATTATCTACTACTAAATCAAGCAAGGAGAGAATTCTAATGCTAGACAAAAGTATAGTTAATAGGTTGGATGGTGCAGAAAGTTTATATAGATTTTTTTTTTTTTTAAAAAGGCATGTGGAGGGCTGGCCCGGTGGCACACTCAGTAGAGTGTGGCACTTGGGAGCGCATCGGCGCTCCCGCCGAGGTTTCGGATCCCATATAGAGACTGGTCCGCTCACTGGTTGAGCGCGGTGCGGGCACGACACCGAGGGTTGCGATCCCTTTGCCGGTTGCAGTATGAGTGTGACACCGAGGGTTGCGATTCCGTTACCGGTCACGAAAAAAGACAAAAAGGGGGAAAATGCATGTGGACATTAGATTTGGTGACAAAGAGCACTTTGGTGAATTCCAGAAGATATTTTATAGTATAGTAAAAACACCACAGAATCAATTGCATTTTGTTCCTATACTAACTAAACAAATTGTTGAATCTTTATTTGGGTGTTTCATATAGCATGTAGTTAGTTTTCAATTCAAATCAAGATATTTGTTGATATGACCATTTTCTTTGTACTTCTGCCTTTTTATTTCTGTTCATATTTTCTGGAATCAGAATAAAATCATATTCTTTCCTTTACAAAAAATTTGAATAATATTAACCAGGTTTTCCAAACAGAAATTAGAAACCAAAGGTTTTTCCTCTTTTTTGGAAAGCTGTAAAAATGTGAGAATCATTGGAATGTTTCTATTTACTTTTTATTCTCATCTTTCTTCTGTAGTAAAGAACGAAAACAAGACAGAGAAAAAAGATGGAGATGATTTTCATAGTGTAATTGTCTAAAGTGTAGGTATCTCTGAACCCATCTCCACTCTTATCTTTCCTGCAGTTTGGTTATTTAATTCAATATATTCTCTATTTTTGCTTGATATAGTTCAAATTGTATTTTTTTTCCTCCGTAAATTGAGAGCTAATATAATTCTAGATTTTTATGCGAGAAATTTGGGGAATAAGTTCTATTCCGCAGAAATTCTTTGAGGATAAAAGAAGATCAGAAAGAAGGAAAACCAGTAGAAATTAAAGGCTCAAAAGAAAATGTAAACTTAAAAGAAAATATGTGAACATGAAGAAATGTTTACCTATATCTAAAGAGTAGGATGTTTGAGTAAGAAGACATATGGAAGAGGAAGACAAAGAAGAGGAAGACAGGATTGTAAATCCTTGATAGATACTTTGTTCCTTTACATTTCAAATGAAGCATCTTTTTTATTTTGTTGAGGTCTTTCCTTCCTTTTGCAATGAAGTGCTTATCTTTCAATATGATTGCAATAACTGTTACATATTATTTCATGTGTTTTAACATATACCTAAGAAAACAGTTTTCTAGAAGCCTTTCTCATAATTCTTAGAAACTCACTTGATGATTTCCAGGCACCCACTTGCACTAACATATACAGTATATGAGGAGTATACTTACTTTATTAATGAATTTTGAAATTGATATTTCACAGTGGTGACCACATTTTTCTTTAAAAATCAGTTAATTGCTGTGAGGAAAATGGAATTAGTTTAGTCAGGCCCTCTCGTCTCATATCTGGCTAGGTATGATCCAGCACATCCATTGTAAATAAGGTGTGTAAGAGTGGCATAACTGCACATGTGTGCCCGCGTACCCCTTGGCTTGTTGCCGCTATTGTGTACTTTAGGTATGGAAGGCAGTGGCTCTGAATCGCTGGCCACCAAAGCTCGCATTGGAATAAAGCATGTCCAGTTTGCTGGAGGCTACTTGGTTTTTCTTTCACAAACCTGACACAGGACCTGCACAAGATGGGGCAGAGGGGTGAGTGACCCAGCCCGACAATTGCCAACCCTAACACTCTAAAACATACCAATAAATATTTTGCTTTTCAAATTAGCAGAAGTTTTTGTTGTTATGTTAATGGGAATAGTCTATATACTTCAAGTAATTTATGAACACTGGAAATGTCATTATATTGTTACAAAATTGGCTCAAATTTCTTGAAAGTAACTGACAATATTACGTAAGAATCTAAAAAATTTTAAGGGCTTTTGACCCAGCATTTTTTTTCGGGAGAATCTATATAAGAAAATAACTCAAAATAGAGAAGCAAAGGAGAAAAAGAGTTTTATGTATAAAAATGTGCATTGCAAAGATTTTGTGTTACAATTTTGAAAATAATCTATATAACGAGATTGGCTTAAATGTGTTATATCCATTAACAAATATTATTTAAAAATCAAAATAATATTTATTGGTTTTCATAGCATAAGAAATGTATGTGCAAAATTGCAAGAATAAAAGGATGTCCTCAAAATGACATTTACATTATTATATTTTGTCAAAATATACATTAATAAGGGAATTGAGGAAAACAGACCAAAGGTGCTTTCTGATTTTTCCCCTTAAAAAAATAGATAGTTCTTATGCATATTGGAGTCAACATATGGCAATCATTTGACCTTATATCACCTAGATTGTTGCAATGGTTCAGAGAGCAATATTGGTTGAAACTAGGGAACCACTTGGGAAACAAAAAATTTGAAGGAAAAAAAATCTATCATTTAATACAATTATTTCCCCTGTTGATGATACAGAAATGAAATGAACTTCACAACTTTCTAAATGGTTGAATAAACTAAATATCATAGAACCTCAATGCTGGAAAGGGCACTGGAGATGTCACACATTCTGTTCCCTGCTCTCTGTAAACTGCCCTAGAAAAATAAAAATAGATCCTATTTTTAAAATTATAATTCCCTAAAGAAGGCATTGCTAAAACTTCTCACTTTAACGAAGACTTTCCAGTACTTCAAAGTTCTTTCAAGGAAAGCTTCTTTCTTTAATACCCAAAGCAAAAATATAAATAACTTTCTTTTTGGAGATTTAAATTTTCTAATTATCATCTTAACTCTTTACATTCCTGATGGTCACTATCAAGAAATTTTCTAGTTTTCTTATTTTGTTAAATTAATTATACATCCTTTGATTTTTCCCAATTAATGATTAATAATCACCTCTGAGCTCTTTTCTGAACAGTCCACAGTTTCTCTGCATGCCTGTTTATTAGCACAGCAAGGAATTGGTCAGAGTCCTCTTTTCTTATTTCCCAAACTAGTAATCACCTTAACTTTTTAATGTTCTATTCAAACTAAAATTTGTGTGCATTAATTATTACCACAACCAATATTTTGTCATTTACAGGTTTACTGCTACGGAGAAGAGAAGTAGCATTCAATGAATGCCATGATATATCTGTCACCAGATTTTTCTTGATTCTTATATCTTAGGATAAGGAATGATTTCAGACATTTTCCCCAGTATCAGGTGTTTATCTATTAGCTACAACAGCCTACCAACCTCCTTAAAGAATACTTACTTATATTGCATATTCCTTCCATAATAGAATTCACAAAAGTAAACTTTTTTTTTTTAAATGAAGGTATAGCTTTATCATATCCTTCTCAAAATCTAACAACCATGACTGGTTACTTATTTGGTTATTTTGAACTTTCATTTTACACTGCAGCTTCTTCTGTTCATAGGATACTTGAAATGTCTTTGATTTGGTGTAGGCAAATCCAATTCTCTGAGCAAAACCATTTTATAATTTTAAAAATATTATTATCTATTATTAGGTGTTATTAACAAATACATTTGAAACAGCAGTGAATTTGGAGGAAGGAAATAAAATTCTAACCTTGAACCTCAAAGAGGATATAGGATGAATATATGAGAAAGTGCTGGCAAGAGTAGTGCTGGAGAAGTAAGGAGAAATAAAAGGTTTCAATTACCTGAACCAAATGCTGTGTGGGATATATTACATTATCCATCTTAGGGTTGTTTCCCACCCCTTTCTCTCAGCATTATGGAGTTGAACTGAAATGCAGTAAACTATACATATTTTAAGTGTGCAATTGATGGCATATGTATACATCCATGACACTTCAGCACAATAAAGACAATGAGCATATCCCAGCCTCCCAGGAAACAACTAAACTGTTTTCTGTTATTAGAGATTAGTCTGCACTTTGAAAATTTAATGTAAATGGAATTATACACTATGTACTTTTTTTGTTTGGCTTTTTGCACTCACCGTTGTTTTGAGATCTAGTCTCATTGTTATATCTATCAATAGCTTGAAACATCTTATTACTAAGTAGTATTGAATTGTGTGCATATTCCTCAACTTGTTTATCCATTTACTTATCAGTGGACATTTAGATTATTTTCAGTTTTGTGGCTATTACCAAAAAGCTTCAATGAAGACTTGTGTACAAGTCTTTTCATGGACATGTGATTTTTCTCTTAGGTAAATATCTAGGAGTGAAATAACTACACAGTATATATTTATACTTTTAATTCATTGCCAACATGTTGTCCAAAATGTGTACCATTTTACATTCCCATCAACAATAAATTAAAGCTACACTTCCTCTACATCATCAGAAATGCAAGATAGACAATCCTTTTTATTTCAGCTATTCTAGGGTGTGTGGTATTATTTCATTGAGGTCTGAATGTACATTTTCCTGACAGATAACAAGGTTGAGCATTTCATTCATGCACTTACATGCTTTCTTCTTTAATAAAATACCTATAAAATATTTCTGCCATTTATTAATTTTGTTATTCATATTCCAGTTATTGGGTTGGAAGAAATTCTTATACATTTAAGATACTAGGTATAAATTATATATGCTGGTGAGGATGTGAAGAAACTAGATCACTGATACATTGCTGATGGGATGTAAAATGCTATAGCCAGTCTCTAAAATAGCTTGGCTATTTCCTTAAAAACTCAAAATACATGTAACATATGACCTAACAATTCCACTCCTGGGCATTTATCCCAGAGAAATGAAGACTATGACACACAAAAACCTTTACGTGAATGTTTATTGCCTATTCGTAATAAGCAAACACTAGAAATTACTCAGATATCTTTTAAGGAATAATGCTTAAATAAACTGTGGTATATCCATATTATGCTATATCATTCAACAATTAAAATGAATGAACTGTTGATACGTACAACTTAGATGAATCTCGAGGAAATTACAGTAAGTGGGGAAAAAAGGGAAAAAAAAGCTATTCCCGAAAACTTACTATTGCTTATTAATGCGGAAAAGAAAGTACAGATTATCACTGAATATACTCACTGATCATATTGGACGATAAGAAAGATGACTGAAGTTTAACTGTTAAGGCAAAAACATTCATTAAAATGAATTATTAAAGAACCAGTCCAGGTTCGAGGTTTTGGGGCCGACACAGAGGAGGACTCCTGAGAGCGCCCAAGCCCGGCTGCGGGAACAAATGATCAGCCCAGACAACAAAGGCCAGGAAAGCCAGCGCGCCAGACCGGCCCAACTCTGCGACCTCTGTGAGTCACCCCCAGCCCAGCCCCACTTGCGGGGCGAAGCCCGACTGCTCCCCGCCTGCCTGGCCCCCACCTACCACACCAGGCTAGGCGCCCACCTCAAAGCTCCTCCATTTTCTCGGGTGGGGGTAGAGAAGGCCGGCTTAGGGAGGGCAGGACAGCCATCTCTGTTTGGCGTGACTCCTCACTGAGACGTGCTATTTGATTTCCTCGACACGGGGCCCCCCGGGGCCTGTGGACTGGCCTACAACCCCACTCTCCCCGCGGATCTTAGACGGGGCTGGTAGCGTGGGGAACCCCCGGCCAGTGTCAGGGGGGCAGGGAAGAGGAGCCGGCCCAGATCGTCTCTCTGCCACACCCTGGGCGTCGGCCCCAGATAAACTCCCTCTTCCCAAGAG
>NW_007736220.1:41490-45246 GCF_000696425.1 Galeopterus variegatus | reverse complement strand
ATGAAGTTGTTACAACAAGCAAACGGAAAGGACATTCTTGGGGGGGGAGGGGAGAGAGGGAGGAGGGAGGGAGGTGTCGGTGATGGGCCATAATAATCATATACAGTGTATGTTGACAAAATAAAAATTTAACGAAAAAAAATAAAAAATAAAAAATAAAGAACCAGTCATCTACAAATACTGTAAATCCATAGTTCTTTTCTAAAGAGAATAATATATAAAGACAATTTCAAAGTTTATAATGAATAGCACTGAATTTGTAAATAAAGTAAAATCTAAAAGGTTTATTTAAAAATGTGGTTCCATTACTTTTCCACACCAAGTTAACCTTACTGTTTGCAACTTACATAGATCTATAAGCCATTCAAATTGAGCTAATTACTGAGTTTGGTCACACAATCACACTCCTTGGCGTGTGTCTCCAAATTGTTTGTTTCAGTTTCATAAGGGGGTAAACAGGAAGAGTCATTAAATTACTTGCTCAGGACTACTTTAGTCAGTTGGATTTGAATTTCCAATCCTCCTTTGTATTCAGCCTGGTAGGGCAAATAACTAAATATGTTCAAAGTAAATAAAATGTTATGAGGTGAGAACAAAAATGAGCACACACACAATATATATATATATCAATCCAGGTGAAAGTCGTGAGTATTTAAGCCAATTTTTCCATTACTTTTTAGTACTTTTATTGGTAAAAACTGATTTCATTTGTACCCAACATATAATCATGTTCATAGCTTTATCATTGTGTAAGAAATGTAGAAAATGTCAACAATTGTTGTTGAGAAGAAAGTTAGATTTCTTACATAAAAATTTTGTACCTTTCTGACAAGGATATAACGTCTGACTTGGAAATTTAAGTTTCCTTTAGAGGAAGACAAATTGTTTTTGAGTTCAACCCAGTTAAAACTAAGACTTTCTACAGGTTCACTGTGAATTACCACATTTTAGATGGAACTGATAACCATGTGCTTCTCACTTTATATTTCCACTGCCCCTTCCCTCATAAAAAATTTATTGGTTCACACTTTGCAACTAAATTATTTTAGCTTCCTCTCATTACTTCAATCAGTTCTGAACACTAATTCCAGACTAATGTTTTGTAACACCTATTTAACTTCCTCACTTCCACTTTCAAATCATTGCCTATGGAATGAAGGCTTTCAGCTCTCTGTTGGTTGTGACATTCTTGACGCTTTTACTCCTCTTTTGGTAGGCCAATTTTTAGCAAAATTGTCAATCATATTGTTGTGTTTTTGACCTGTACACATTTTTTGACCTCAATACATTTGCCCCTTCAGTTCCTTTTTTGCCTTTGAATCCATCTTATTGCAAGCTCCACCTACATTTTTCAAAGGCTGGCTCAAACTTATTGACTGGCACATTCTCTCTATCACACCTTTTAGGATCATGCTACATGGAAATAATTTTCATTTCTTTAAGCTCTGAATTTATAACTCATCCATTATACCATGGACTTAACATCAATTATGCACAAAATTTTTTATAGTTATTTGGGGTTCTCTTTTCTCTTTGTGTCATAAATTTTTTCAAAGTAGAGACTATGTTTCAAATGATCTAAGGATTTCTTACAGATGGAAACTAGTGATCTCACACTTGCAATGCTGTCTTGAATATAGTGACTATGTATTTATTTTTTTCAATGAATATTTCTAAAGTTATTATACAATACTGCTTCTTAATAAAAATTCAATTTACATTTATAAACGGTTTATTATGACTCAGGCATGTAAAATACAGAAATGATTTTAATAGACCACATACTCTCAAGTAGTTTAGTCTGACAAAAGTGATTCAGGATTCAATTATCAATACCAATAAGATGAGATGCTGGATTTTATTGGTAAATTGTGTATGTGTAGAGGTAGGAGTTCTTGACTAAATCCTGGGGTCATAGATGTTGGTGCTTGATTTGATTCAAAAGTTCAAGATAATTAGGAAAATATGGTGTTTAAAACATTCCAGAAAGAAGGAGAGCAAGAAACAAGTACAGTGCTCATGTGCAGAAAGAGCTGGAAATGAGAACTGTGGAGAGTTTAAGTAGTGGCCTCCAAATCAAAGATTCTGAGCCAAAGTCTTGGGGTTATTCATCTCCCTCTTCCTCACCTTAACATTAGTGCAGAGACAGGTACTTTGGGCAAATATTAGAGATTATGTTTCTTTCTTTACCTCTTACACTTTTTCTTCCCTTATTATGCGTTATATTTCTCATTGGCTGGGAGAAATATGATCATATCACTTTGTTATTATCAAAATTTCACATTACTTCATCGAGAGGTGAAGCCTAGCCATAGCATTAATATATAAACGTAATATTTATCAATAAAGCAAAATAGGGGAATTAGAATGTGGGGATTTCAAGAATAATTTGAGTATTTATCACAGAGTAGAATGTAGCTTGACTAAAAACACATCTATTTGGGGCAAAGTAAAGTTGGTAGGTGAAGGATCATGTTTCAAGGAATAGGACTCTCCTCTCTCACAGTTTTACAGAATATTACCATTAAAATTTTATGTAGGAAAGAAAGTGTTATCAGAACAATGATCGGGTATTTCACTAAAATGATATATGGGAAGAGGTATAGTGAACATTAAATCATACATATTGTGTATATTAATTGTATGGGATTAAACACACATAATTTTAAAATTCAGTTCTGCCACTTGTCAGTCATATTATCTAAGAAAATTATTTGTTGTTAAGGCTTACAGACATCATCTGAAATCACAGGAAAAACAGTAACCCCTTCTCATACTTCTGTATGAACACAAAATCAGAAAACGTAAAGGATTAAGCGATTTCTGGCATATATTATATGTTCAATAATAGTTGATATTATGATTATTATTTGAATGTACTTTTTATTTCTGAATATACGTTTCCTGAATTATTTCTCAGAATATTCTACTTAGAGTATTAATGTTGTGGAAGGAGTGGCCAGAAGAAAAGGAGTCATTTGGAGAGACGGAAAACACAGATTTACTATGCCAGCGGAGATTCATGGGAATTAGCATTCCAAAGACCTGAGCGCCTCATGCAGGGAGGACTCAGTCTTATATACCTTTCTTCAGTAGGTAAGCAGCAAGCATTTCTATTGGCTCTGTCTGTATTCAGGCAGAGTTACCTAAATCGGGGGTCTTTAACAGACGATTTTACTGTGGTTATGCAGAGTTAAAACTGGGTAAAGAGGCTTTTTGGGTGAGGGTCTTCTTCAGCAAGCAGCTCTATCTCTCTCCTACACAGGAAACAATGCAGCACAGCCTTTTACTCACACAGGAACACAGGGGCGGGGCGGAGGTGGGGGAACTGTCAGCTTTGGAAACCACAGAGCTACAGAACTCAGAAGCTGCATTCCAGCTGTTTAACTCTTAACACAACTCTAGATACATTTTACATACAAGCAATTATTAGCTGGAAAATTAAAACAAGGATAATAACAAGGGGAGGACAAGAAATTTAGTCACATCATTAATGTAAAAATATTTTTTCCTTTTAACTTTTTCTGATACTTACTCATTATTTTTATATAATATTGCTTATATATTTTTAATCCCCCAGTTATTTTTCATTTCTAAGACAATCAAATTTCTCATCAAGCTGACTTAAATTTCCACAGTTTAAACTCTTTAAATATTTGTTCTTAAGCTCATATTGTATTGAAAACTATAGTCACGGGGCCGGCCCGGTGGTGCACTGGATAGTGCGCCGCTTGGGAAGCGCTGCGGCGCTCCCGC
>NW_007736220.1:6872-40490 GCF_000696425.1 Galeopterus variegatus | reverse complement strand
TTTTTAATCCCCCAGTTATTTTTCATTTCTAAGACAATCAAATTTCTCATCAAGCTGACTTAAATTTCCAGAGTTATCATAAATATTTATTCTTAAACTCATATTGTATTGAAAACTATAGTCATATTTATAAAGAATATGAGAAAAAAAGAAAGCTGGTCAAACTATATATTAAATCCAATTTTTTCTTTAATGGATTTGAGATGACTAAATATAATCCTTCAAATACTCCCTAAGTCTTGAAAAAAGTAATTTATGATTAGTTGAAAATATGATTATAGTATTTTGGCTTTAGAAGAGACAAAGATTAAGAAAACCTGCAAAAACTAGGTGTTTTTGTTTTTGTTGTTGAATAAAAAGAATACTTTCCTAGTAATCTTTATATTCATCTGCATAATCAGAGGCCACTTTTATTTTGCTTGGCTACTGATTGCCAGTCTGTGAAATGCTAACGAGAAGAACAAAGAAAGATTATTATCATGGTTATTACTAAGGAAAACTTCACAAAGGTCATGGAAAGATTCATATTATCCTTTAATTCTATTTTTCCATGAACTTTTTTGAAGTGTCTTATACATGTGAAAATAATTAGATGTGACTCTGACTGCAAGGGCTCTGGGCATATGTCTCAGGTCAGCCTACCATATAAACTATTTCCTTATCTTTTATATTTTTTAACTTAAAATAGGACTTGCTCAAAGTTCTTGTTTTGAATGTGTCAATACTATACTAACTGTACTGTATTTGTGTGTGTCTTGTTGTTTTAACTGGCTTTCTGAGACCTTGAAACTACCAATGATTTAATTATATTTTGTTAGTTTCTTGCCAGCACTTTTTTTTTTTTTTTTCATCAAATGAGAAAAAATAGGGTTGGATTAGGCGATTGAAATAACTGGGGAATTTTGTACAAATAGCCTATATTACTAACCCAAATATATTCTCCATGATGAATATACTGGGGCTATCCATCTAGAAAACTGCATGATTTTAGCATAGTTTAACAAAAATTCTTTATGTTTCTCTGTAGCAGTGAATATTCATTCAGAAAATGAATTTTCAGCAGTCAAAAACAGAATGTTGCAGCCAATCAACCTATCATAGTGGAAACCCAGATGAAGAGAAACATTACACAGCAAGTGGTACCAAAACTAATGAATAATAATGGCAAACAAAAAAGGCTAATGAGAATTGAGTAGTGCATCCCCTCAAACCTCTAAAACCACAATCATTATGTTAGGAAATTAACCAAATGCATTTGTTATTTTAAAATGGAAATTTACACTAGACAAATTGAAATTTCCACTATATCTCTTTCCCGCAGAGCCCATGAAGTGTCAATAAATGACTATAGAATGATGGACAATGAAATATATTAACACCATAAAAAAAGAAAAGGGTAGTTGAGTATCTGTTGAAGATTCTGAAACCTAAGTAGATATATATCTTACAGGAGACAATTGTATAGCATTACAATTTTCACACATTTTATATAATAATGCTGGTAAAGTGATATAATAGAGAAGAAGGAAATTAGCCAAAGAAAAAATAGTAGGTTGAAAAAGTCAATATTCAAGTGAAATAAACATGCATTTGAAATTAAATTGAAAATATCAATGAAAACTCTTTATAAATAATATTTTCTAGTTCTCTTCCTGAGGTGTCCCAATAAGCAGTGTTATCCATTACCTCAATCTTTTATTCATCCACTGTGCCCCAAACCTAATCTTATTCTCCACATAAAGAAAATAGGGTTCCTAAGAGGTGTCTGCATCTTGGTACAGGGAAAGTAAAAATAGGACAAGAAAATTGAATTGTTGCTGGACATTAAGCACACTTTTGGGGATGCAAAGGAGGTAACTTAAAGGAGCTTCCCTAAACAAGGTGTGACTAAGAATTAAATGAGGAAACAATAATTCTTTGAAAAATCTATGAATCTATGATACTCAAAAATGCATAAAGAATATTTATATACAAATCAATTTCAGTTGTTCACAGAAATCATTATGCTTATCTCATTTTGATCAACATTTAAATTTCATTGTACTTATTTGACAGTAAAGTGACTAGGTGATGGAGTTTGGATGTGTTGTCCTCTCTAAAACTCATGTGGAAATTTGATCTCCAATGTGTCATAGTTGGAAACTGATTGAGTCATGGGGGTGGATCCCTCATGAATGGATTAGTGCTCTCCCTGGAGGAGGGGGGATTTATGAGTGAGCTCTCACTCTATTAGTTCCCACGAGAGCTCATTGCTTAAAAAAAGACCCTGGCACCTTCTCTGTCTCTCTCTCTTTTGCTTCTCTCTCTTGCTTCCTGTCACCATGCGATCTGCTTGTACACGCCGGCTGCCTGCCACTTTCTGCCATGAGTAGAAGAAGCCTGATGCCCATGCCAGATGCAGCTGTCCCAGAATCATAAGCTAAATAAACCTCTCTTCTTTATAAATTACCCAGTCTCAGGTATTTCTGTTATAGCAACACAAAACTGACTAAAACAGAAAATTGGTACCGACGAGTGGGGTGTTGCTAAACAGATACCTGAAAACGTGGATGTAGCTTTTGAACTGGGTAATGGGCAAAGGTTGGAGGAGTTTGGAGGACTTAGAAGAGAAAAAGACGAGGGAAAGTTTGGAATGCTTTAGAGACTTATGTAGTGGTGAGCAGAATGCTGATAGAAATGCGGACAGTAAAGGCCATGTGGATGATGAGGTCTCAGATAGAAATGAGGAACTTATTGGGAATTGGACAAAAGATAACACTTGCTACACCATAGCAAGGAATCTGGCTACATTGTGTCCATGCCCTTGGACTTTGTGGGACTTAAGAGTTGTGAACCAGAGCATTTGGCCAAAGAAATTTCTAAGCAGCAAAGCATTAAGGATGCATGGCTACTTCTAACAGCTTACTGTGAGTTATGGCAGCAGAGGCAAGATGTAAAGCCAGAATTTAAAAAGGAAGCAGAGTGTAAAGATTTGGAAACTTTGCAGCCTGGCCATGCAGTAAAGAAGCAGAGAGCCAGAGAACAATGCAAGGGTGAAGCAAATAAACTGGTTGCTAAAGACATTATCTTGGAAGTGAGGCAGCCAGATGCTAAGAACCAGGACAATGGAAAAAATGCCCTAAAGGCATTTGAGAAGTCTGGAAGGGTGCCCCACCCATCACAGACCCTGAGGCCTAGAAGGACTGAGTTATCCTGGAGGACAGACCTGGGGTGCATCTGCCCTTGGAATCCTGCTCCCTGCATCCCAGCTGCTCTGGCCAGAGCAGCCCCAAGTGTGGTTCATGCAGCAGCCCTGGAGAGTAGAGGCCCGAAACCTTGGTGGCATCCACGTTGTGTTAAGTTTGCAGGCCACAGGATGTGAGAGCAGTGGAGGCATGGCAGCCTCCACTCAGTTTCCAGAGGATATATGGAAAAGCCTGGGGACCAAGGCAGAGACCTGCCACAGGGGTGAAGCCACCACAGAGGCCATCTACTAGAGCAATGTCAAGCAGGAAAGTTGGGTTGGAGCCTCCACAGGGAGCCCCACCAGGGAAATGTCTAGTAGAGCCAAGGCAGCAGGACCACCATGGAGACCACAGACTTATGGAGCTACCAGAGTGGAACGCTAGCCTGGAAAAGTTGAAGGCACCAGCACAGCCCACTGGGCTGTGCCTGGCAGAGCTGTGGTAACATTGGTTGCCTGATGCTTTGGTGGCCAAGATGCCCAACTGTGCCCAGGATGCAGGACTTGGAGTCAAAGAACATTATTTTGGAGGTTTAAGACATAACGTCTGCCCTGCTGGGTTTTGGACTTGTTTGGGGCCTGTTTTTCCTTTCTTTTGGCCTATTCCTCCCTTTTGGAATGGGAACATCTACCCAATGTCTGTTCCACCATTGTATCTTGGCAGTAGATAAATTTGGTTTTGTTTTTCAGGTTAAGAGCTGGAAGGACTTTTGCTTTTGGTCTCAGATGAGACTTCGGACTTTAGACTTTTAAGTTGGTGCTGGAGCCAGATAAGACTTTTAGGACTGTTGGGATAGAATGATTATATTTTGTATGTGAGAGTGACATGAGTTTTGGGGGGCAAGGGGCTAAATGATGGAGTTTGGATGTGTTGTCCCCTCCAAAACTCATGTAGAAATTTGATCTCCAAAGTGGTAGTGTTGGAAACTGAGTCATGGGGGCAGATCCCTCATGAATGGATTAATACGCTCCCTGGAGGAGGGGGGATTAATGAGTGAGTTCTCACTCTATTAGTTCCCACCAGAGCACATTGCTTAAAAACACCCTGGCACCTCCCCTCTCTCTCCTGCTTCCTGTTGCCATGTGATCTGCTCAGAGCTCATTGCTTAAAAAGACCCTGGCACCTCCCCTCTCTCTCCTGCTTCCTGTTGCCATGTGATCTGCTTGTACCTGCCGGCTGCCTGCCACTTTCCGCCATGAATAGAAACCACCTGAGGCCCATGCCAGATGCAGCTGTCCCAGAATCATAAGCCTAATAAACCTCTCTTCTTTATAAATTATCCAGTCTCAGGTAATTCTGTTATAGCAACACAAAACGGACTAATAGACTAGGTCTATGTCTAGTTGGCATAACAAAAATCTAAACCGTTGAAATCAGGCAACAAAAATGTTGAGGATGATGTAAAGGTTTACTGAATTTATTAAACCCATGGAAATATGTTTCTCCAACTGTTCATTCCACATTGGAAAAATGGCATCTTCAAGGTATAAAGTTTTACTAGATTGAAATCTCATGTTATTATTATTTTTACCTGTATATTCATAAATCAAGTGGGTAAATGTTGGTTTGAGTAAACAGATTTTATTAAACACCTCCTTCCCCTCCAAACACACACAGTCTCTGTCTCTCTCACTCTCTCACACACACTCTTAAACAAGTGATTAGAAAGGCAAAACATATGATATGTTCAGGAGTGTGGAATTACCCAGGCTGGAGGGAAAAAAGGCATCACAGGAAATTTCCTTTCTCTAAAAATTGGTCAATAAAGTCAAATGTAGATAGAATCTTCCTAGAAGTTGCATTCAGATTCAAGAGACAATGCTGAGCCATTAACTCTGTTGCAGAATTAATGAGATGGTCATTTTGTTTCACTTTATTAAAAGAATGCATTTGTAACCCTGGGATGAAAAAATGAAAAATTAGTATATTATTGAAAGTTTTATGTACTTTATGTTAGTATACAAGTATGGTATTTTGGAGTCAATGCATTGTTGTTGTTGTTGTTGTTGTTGTTGTTGTTGTTGTTGTTGTTGTTGTTGTTGTTGTTGTTTAACTGAAACGTATTTGATTGTACACATTGGTGGAGTTCATATTTGAATATCAGTACCTGTGTGCAGAATGTGATGCTCAAATCAGGATAATTAGTATATTCAACATTATACAATGTAGTCATTTTTCATGACCCTTTACCAATTGCTTTCTTACCTCTCTCCTCCTCTTCTCCTACCTCTGGTAACCTCGTTTGAATGGTTAAATTAAGCTGAGTTGATAAATTAAAAAATATGGTTTATTACACTTACAATTCCTAAGTGCATAAGAATTTTTTGCTCATAAAATTTTTATATATGCCTTGTTAAATGTTTAAGGTGATTAAGATAATCAGATTATTTAAATTTTTGATAGTAGACTGAAGTCTATGCAAATTTGTTTAACTATGTAAGTAGAGATAAATGTCTTAACAGATTTTAATCTCTCAAATGTATAAGTTACCTGAACTTAATTGAAAACAAGTAAAATAATCTTATTATATACATATTAGATTAAAATAAGTTTAAAGTCTCAAAAAATAAAATTTAATGTTATTACATATATTAATTAAAATATTAATTAAAACAAAAGTAGTTGAATCTATTTTTTACTGTGTAAACATGCCCCTCAGATATAAAAAAATAGAACAATTGGACTTGTGACATATTTTACCATGTGCTATAATATACATTCTTGTATTATAAGCATATAAATTTCATGTATTTTGTTTTGATGTGTGTAGCATCAATGATGTTCAGTAATTAAAAACAAAAAAAACAAACAAAAACCAAAAACTCAGGCTTCTAATCATAAACATTTATCAACTAAAATCCTCACATTCATATTCTATGACTGAGAACATACATGGGTGGCCATGAGATGAAGAGTACTAAACCTCACTTATAACCAAGCTAAGTGGGAAATAAACCAGGAAAGTAAGAATATTTAAAACAACCAAACAAACAAACGAAAACTATTTTAGGATGTGTTGTTTAACAAAATAAAGTAAAACATATTTCATAGCTATTTCAGAATGACAAAAATATTCAAAAAGCATATTATTTCATTTTTATATAGTTCTGATATCTTACAAATCGCTACTGGTTCATCCAGTGATTTAAAGATTTAATCAAAACATTATTATATATTTCAAGAGGAATATCATTTCTTCCTGCCCTCTCCCACCCTGCTTTTATCCCTTTCTCTCTTTTCTCGTCTCTCCCTCCCTGCTTGCATTCCCTTTCCTCCTTCACTTCCATTTCTCATCTTTCCTTCCATTATTTTTTCTCCATTTTTCTTTTCCTCCTTCCTCAATGTATTCCTTCTTCCTTCTCCCTCATTCCTACTTTCCTTTCTCATTTCTTTCCCCAAGTACTTATTTTCACTGATGTGCAAGACATTACATTTTGTATAATCAATTTATTTTCTTACTTTAGCTTTATTGAGGTATAATTGATAAATAAATATTGCATATATTTAAGTTGTACAATCTGATGTTGATATACATTTGTTTACATTGTGAAATGACCTCCACATCAAACTAACTTATAAAGCTATGTTTAATCAAGCAAATGACATACTTCCTTATTTTTATTGAGAGACTATCTTAATGTCCAAATATCCAAGGTTTGAGGGCTGAGATTTATGTTGAAGATGTTATGCATAAAAGGATGTTATTTCTTTAACAACTAGTTACACGTTGGATAAATAGCATCTTTAAAGTTGATGCTGTATCTCATGAAATAATTTTTTTTCTCTTTTACAATTTAGAAAGTAAATAGCCAGGTAAAGATTGGTTGAACAGATTAGTTTATTCAACTCCCAAGAATGTACACATGCACAAACACACAAGCCCAAAATTAGAAAGAAGAAACATTTTTTTCTAACACTAGAGAAATGCAAAAATCTATAATGTACTGTTGCCAAATATTATAATATTGACAAAGAGAGGCAAAGTAAGCTGAATATAACACCTCATGTTTTAAGTAATTTAGGAATATTCTACTCACCAAATAATTTATTTCAAAAGGCAAATCTAATGGAACTCAGACTGTAGCAGTGACTTCTGGCCAGACTATTGGCAGGACACATTGCTTTATAGGCTTTGTTCACCAATTTGGGATGACCATATATGTTGTTTATTCTCACACTTCCTAACTGAGGGAGAGTTTAGAAAAGAAATTACTTCCAGAATGTAAAATAAGCCAAAGGTATCAATATATCTATTACTTTATATATTTTGGATATACTCCCTGCACCTACCCAGCGTAGAATAAATTGATATAATAAAAAGCATGTTTTTAAGACAATAAGCCAGATTTTATAGACTGCCCAGCAGACTCTTCTATTTTCTCTCACACTTTGATCTATTTATGCTTTAGAGGAAAACACACATGAACTAATCCATAAGAACTTTAAAAACAGAATAAAATGGGAGTTTATTAAGGTATTGTCTCTGAACTTGAAGCCCAAACTTTCCACACTTTGCTCTACTTTGTGATTGCAGGCTGAGAGGACTCTGAAGAACACGTTTCTTGTTTGCCAGCTGGCTCTTTGTTAGCCTCTACCAGTAGGGGGCAGGAGAGGAATAGTGAAGCCGGGAGGAGGAGCGGGAACGTGATTTTCCTCTTTGATGATTTTCCTGTTTGCTTGCTGTGCCTACTTTTGCTCTCACTCCTCTTCATGCTTCCTGTTCCATCAGTACTACCACAGCAATGTTTTCTCATTCGGACAGTGAGAGTTTGTCCAGAAGTAGCAGTTGATTCTAGCTTGCATTTTTTTCCAGTACTCACAGAACCAGACCCAATACACTCACAGACACATCCTCAAAAGTTTGATTTTTTAGGCCACAGAGACATCAGCACAAAGGTAGCAGCATCTCCTTCCTATAGCAACAAGTTGCTGCTTTCTGGAGTTCCTTCCTAAAAACACCCTAATTTTAATAGTTCCCATCTTTTCTATTCGTCCCCACAACCCTAAGGGAGATAGGGTTTTTTCCAGTTGTTATATATAATACCTTAGTGATTCTTTTTTACCTTTTCAGATCTTCAATAACTAAGCAATTCTTCTTAGGTTTTAAGTAATTTAGGAATATTCTATATTGGGATGACCATATATGTTGTTTATTCTCACACTTCCTAACTGAGGGAGAGTTTAGAAAAGAAATTACTTCCAGAATGTAAAATAAGCCAAAGGTATCAATATATCTATCACTTTATATATTTTGGATATACTCCCTGCACCTACCCAGAGTAGAGTAAATTGATATAATAAAAAGCATGTTTTTAAGACAATAAGCCAGATTTTATAGACTGCCCAGCAGACTCTTCTATTTTCTCTCACACTTTGATCTATTTATGCTTTAGAGGAAAACACACATGAACTAATCCATAAGAACTTTAAAAACAGAATAAAATGGGAGTTTATTAAGGTATTGTCTCTGAACTTGAAGCCCAAACTTTCCACACTTTGCTCTACTTTGTGATTGCAGGCTGAGAGGACTCTGAAGAACACGTTTCTTGTTTGCCAGCTGGCTCTTTGTTAGCCTCTACCAGTAGGGGGCAGGAGAGGAATAGTGAAGCCGGGAGGAGGAGCGGGAACATGATTTTCCTGTTTGCTTGCTGTGCCTACTTTTGCTCTCACTCCTCTTCATGCTTCCTGTTCCATCAGTACTACCACAGCAATGTTTTCTCATTCGGACAGTGAGAGTTTGTCCAGAAGTAGCAGTTGATTCTAGCTTGCATTTTTTTCCAGTACTCACAGAACCAGACCCAATACACTCACAGACACATCCTCAAAAGTTTGATTTTTTAGGCCACAGAGACATCAGCACAAAGGTAGCAGCATCTCCTTCCTATAGCAACAAGTTGCTGCTTTCTGGAGTTCCTTCCTAAAAACACCCTAATTTTAATAGTTCCCATCTTTTCTATTCGTCCCCACAACCCTAAGGGAGATAGGGTTTTTTCCAGTTGTTATATATAATACCTTAGTGATTCTTTTTTACCTTTTCAGATCTTCAATAACTAAGCAATTCTTCTTAGTAAATTCTCTTTAATAGCTGGTAATGTTATGTTTCGTGACCAGACCTGGGCTAGTCAACCATCTAATTAAAAATTTTATTTCCTCAAATTCTCATATTTCCCATCTTTACCCTATTTTATTTCTCTTCATATTAATTATCTCTAGTGAATATACTGTATTTTCTTATTATTATTATGTCTTTCACTACTAGAATATAAATTTTAGAGAGACAGAGATTTTTGTATGCCCACTGCTATCTCCATAGTGACTAGAACATTTTCCAAATAGTAAATAACTATAAATTTTAGAGAGAGATTTTTGTATGCTCACTGCTATCTCCACAGTGACTAGAACATTTTCCAAATAGTAAATAAACAGTAAACATGTATTGTATAAATAAATGAATGCATATATGGTAAAAATCAATCAATACACAAAACTATGAATAAATCAAGAACAACAGTTATGTTAAATCTCTCCCCACAAATGTGCATAATTAACATTTAGAAAGCATCTTTCTTAGCCGTCTTTGTATATAAACACTTGATAGAAATAAGATATTTGGGAAAACAATAAACCAACAAAGATTATTTTTATAAAGTATTAAATCTAAATTTATTAAATCTAAATTTATTAAATATAAAGTATTATTTTTATAAAGTATTAAATTTTAATTTAACTGAAGAAGTATAAACCAATGGAAAAATAGTAGAGTTGCTGATCAAAAGATAAGTGCTCACTATATGGAATGGTAGTGCTTAAAAAAGAGGTTGAAAACTGGTAATCAGATTACTTAAATAATTTGTTCTTCTGAACTTTTTATGTGCAGTGTTATAAGTTTTTTAAAAAGTCTTTATAATAAGTATATAAACTCCAGTTCCTCACAGTTCCAACTAACCCCAATTGCCTTAAATCCCATTATTTCATTTCTGTTATTATGTTCCTGGCATCTGGTAGCATTTGAGTTTATAACCCCTGTTTAAAGATCTCTGTAAAGTTAATGAAAATGGTTTCATGGACACTTGAAGTAGTTAAGCCATTATCATTTGGTAGATGTCTCAGGAACAGAACTGAAGAATTATTGTCCTTTAAAAAATGAAAACTATAAAAACTGTGTCTATAATAAGACCAACACAACAAAATATAGGTGTTTTGCTATTTAACCCAGAAAAGTGATGTGTTTCCTCAAATTTCTTGGCAGAGATGTGCCTTTATTCTGGATTACAATATAAAAATAAAATTTATTTACAAATACTTTATTGTAAGTTATTTCCCATGATGTCAATGGGTATAGTCTTATTTATACAAATCTTTTCTTCAGTTCTGTTCAATAACTGTTGATTGAATCTTTATGCCAATTCCTGTACTAGGAATAGGCAATACAAAGTACTACATGAATAATCCTGGTAATCAAAGAATTTACTAAAATTTATGTTTTGAGATCTTATATGTTTACTAAGTAATCTAAAAAAAACTGCTATAAAATAGACATTATAGAGTATGAGTTTTCTTTGACAAAGGTCATATAAATCTTTCCTTTGATATAGACTGTACAGAATAAACAATCCACATAATCTCTTTTTTTTCACCAAAAAATTTACAGCCAGATCTATTTGGCAAATATGCTTTCTTGCTCTATATCTATCTTCCTTTCTTTTTCTTTCTTTCTTTCTTTCTTTCTTTCTTTCTTTCTTTCTTTCTTTCTCCTATCATCTATCTATCTTTATTTATCAATCTATCAGTCATTTATATATCTATCTTTTGAAAGAGAGAGAGACAGAGATATTAGATAGCAATGTTGTGGCCACTTGATTAGGGAGAGTGTTGCTTACCAAGTCACTAAATACATTAAAATAATGTTCATTGGACATCAAGATGGATATTCAATTTATAATCTAAGAGATAAATTGAAGGGTAGAAAGGGAGAAGGTGGCTCAGGCATCCCTCTTACTTTCTCTCCCAGTCACTAGTATTTGCTTGGGGAGAGTGGGTGTAATGTATAAACAGCTTCCTTCTTGTGCTCTCCACGGATAAAATAAGTCTTCACTATCCCAGCTTAGAGATTTCAAAGGGAGGCATAATATAGTGTCAGTGGTGTCTATCACTGCAGTAAATATAAGGGTTGAAGGGAAAGTGCAAACTGATTTGAACTGACTTTCTTGCTTTTCATCTGTTTTTAATCTTAAAAACAATTTCTAACCCACAGTTATTTGTGATGTCAGTAACACCACCACTGTTATTATCCCTAAATTGAAAGGGCCTCAGATGTCACAATGATATTCTTTTTTATTTAACGGCAGTTTGAAAACTTGAGAGCAAGTATATTGAATGAATTTAATTACTAACCATTTGGTAATATCTGGGACAGAAAAAGATCTAATATTTACAGAGTATCCATTCAATGTTGAGTACTGAGCTTGGTTCTTTGTGCACATTTTGTTTTATTTACTGATTACAGCAACCCTCTGATACATGTTATTCTCATCCCAAATTTACAGCTGAAGAAATTAAAATTTGAAATTCGAAATTAATTTACCAAGGTACATATTATATAATAGAGTTGGGACTAAACTAAGGTTAGACTAGAAGCTCAGTCCATGATTTTTTCATTCCTGTTTACCAAGCTGTAAAATTAGGAAAAATATCTCTTAGGTTCCTTACACCTCTGAAATGCTGACTCTCATTTAAATAATACCTCAAGTAGATATTAGTAACGTTCCTTATATCTTTTTCCATTCTTACCAGGTTTATTTATTCATGTCTTTAAGTATAGACTTAGAAGAATAGATCTTGAATTGGGCTAGTGAAGGACATGCAGTTCTCACATGTTCTCCCTAAGGCCTTTGGACATCTTTCTACATTGTAGTGAGCAAAACCTGGGACATCAGATATAGCCTTAACATGAGCAGGGTCTACATTCTCCTTGAACTAAAGGATCATATGCTATTGACTACATAAACATTCAAATCACTGCTTGGAGGACTAGTCAAAAAAGAAAGTCTTCAATAGAGACATTACTCTTTCATTTCTTTTTTTTTAACTTATTCTATATTTTTATCTGTACATGTATGTTTGATTTTCCCACCTACAGGAAAGCTGGAAGACTCTTAAGAAAGCTATTATCTTCCATTTCTTTTCCACGCTTCTCTCCCATTTCTCATGATCTCTTAACCCAAAGTTATTTGTGATGTCAGACAGGCTCAGGCAGAGTTTATAGCCGTATATTATTAATATTTGGTATTTGTGGAGGCTGTGGTACCAGAAAACTTAGAGAAAACACCCCCCCTCCAGGATAGCCAAGGGAATTTTTGTTTATTAAGTTCTTGGTGTGCAATTAAAATGAAAATAAAATGTTAAAACACGTGCATGTTGCTGATTTCCATCTGTCTCAACAACCATCTGTTAAGGTAAAATTCACACTGACTTTTCAAGCAGTGCAATTCCTTACCTAATGCATGCAACAACAGAAGGGAAGTCTAAATTTAAAAAGTTGGGAATGCTGGGTGGGAAATAGTGAATGTTCTTTCAACAGGGCAACAGTCAATTCTATAGCCTCCTTGCTTAAGAATAGACATGCAATGTGCTAAACTATTTAAAACATGCCACTGGAAAAGATTTTTACTGATACAGAATTCAAAAGGCTTTAATTTCCTTAGAAGACCTAAAAGAAAATTTCTTTATGTTTTTTATCTACCTCCTAGTATGTTTATATACCTTGAATTCTTCCATAAGGACATGTTGACATATTGGGTGAAAATTTTGAAGTTCGTTCAAAGCTCCCTAACCCCTGGAAAAAAGTCTGCCATTCTTTTGTACATTTATTCTTTGATATTATTTCAATACTTTTGACTGTCCAATTCTACTGTTAATGCTTTTCTTCCTTGATTCTGCCACACTGAAAGTTCTAGTTCTCTTCTGACCACTCCTAAATTTCCATTTGTAGGAATGATTTTTTCTCTTTTGATCTAATAAATATAGGCATTGCTCATTCTTTTTTGTGTTGTTTTTTTAATCTATAAATACTACATTGAAAATATTTTGATCCCTATACTTAACTTTAAGTATACAGACTCCAAATTTTTGATAGCATCCTTGACTTACATTTTGAATTTCAGCACTTCTAAGTAACAATTATTTCTACCTTAAGGTAGAACTTATATTGCATTGATATCTACATTTAATAACTAACCTCAGATAACCGATCAATTGTTATTGACTGATTTTTTAACAAAGTTAAATAATAATTCCAGAGGTAGGTTGGGCTCCAGAAATGGTCGAATCAGCTACACAACGATTTGTACATCTCGATTCTACATTTCCTGGTTTTCAATTTGTCACTGGGCTGCTAGTAAGACAGCTTCAGTAGTTATGCACATCGCATGTAGACATGAAATTGCTGAAAGTAAAGTTACAAGCCAGCTTTTCCTGTGTCCTTTTCTTGGAAAAAAGTAGCCCTACCCAAAACCAGACTCAACTCTACTTCACCAGTAAATTTCCCTTTGTATCTCTGGCCATACTTGAGACTAATTTTCTTTTCTAAGCCAATTATTAATACAAAACATTGAAAAATTGTGATTGCCTTAGACTAAGATCCTGGGGTTGTAGATAAACAGTTCTACATATCTTAGCTAACCTAAATACTTTTTCTTAATTGGGAATAAGGGGGTGGTTCAAGATGGCAGACTAGAAGGCTTCATGGCTTGTCTCTCCCACAATGACACAGAATACGTCAAATATGCAACTATATTTGGACAAAAATAGTGAAAGAAGAGATCTGGAACACATCAAAGGATCAGCAGAGATGCAGGTGAGTGCAAAAACTCGGAAGAGCCACATAGAGAATGAAAGAAAATTTCCGGCCACCACCTCATCCCCAAGCCAAGAGCACCAAGAATCCAGAAGTTTCTATCCACAGGAAAGAGGCAAGCAAGCATGGCTCCATGAGTGGGTAGCCCAAGCCACAGGGAAATTGTTCTGCCCTTGCAGCCACATACCTGGTATTGGGAAGTGCTGGGAGCCCACTTACCTGCATTTATCCATGGAGGGAGTTCATGCTGAGTTGCCCCCACCTGGTGAGTCCCCAGGCTGCTGCAGCAATCACAGTTTTGGGATTGGACCCAACAGCCAAGGACATTTTGCTTCAGATCTGGCAGTAGCTCCATAGTCCTGAGGCCCCATCATCATGCTAGTTCACCTACATCCAAGTCCATGTGGCGTCCTGAGCCCTCAGAACAGGTGATCTAGTGCAGCAAGGGTGCCACTCTCAGGACAGAGGGGGTTGGTGAGTGCACTTTATGAGCCAGAAATCCAGATTGAAATAACAGCATTTTATTCATAATACTTTTGGGAAACAACTGGGAAACCTGAATATGGATTGGGTATTGAAAATATTAAGGAATATTACTGTTATATTTTTGAAGTATGAAAAAAATTTGAGTTATGTAGCAAAATTGATTTTTATAAAAGTCATGAATACTTACATATTTAGAATTGAAACGATGTAACTTTAAACTTACTTTATAATTTTATAAATTTTCAGCATGAAATAAATTATCAACCTGAGTCCCTTCCTTATGCCAGCTCCTGGCACGGGGGTTTTAAAGTGGGTCAAATTCAGTGCTGCAGGTGTAGACATGTATACAAAAGCTGTTGGTTTTTACACATTAACATTGCTTCTTGTTGAATTCTTTTACTGTTTTAACACATTTTTATGTTACTTATCTTGGATTTCTATGCTTATAACAAGTTGCTTGGTTTTTGCTGATATTTGTAATTCTTTGTCATTCTTTAACAAAGTACAAATAAAAGAACTAAAATGAAAAATTACTTTGTCTCTATTTATTTCATAGAAGTTAACTTTACATTGACAGTTGGATACGAAGTTAACTGGCCTCAGAGGTGGAACAACCCTTACAACAGGCTGAGATTTACTTTACCACTAATATTTCTGTATAACTCCCAACAGGAACTCCCATAAATAGTCTTTGGCGCTGCCACTACCTGAACTTCTGCCATTTCTAAGCTGTTGCTGTTATCAGTATCTGACTGACTCTGTCTTCACCACAACAAGGTGACAGTGTTTTCTTCTGCCTAGTTACATTGTCAGCCTTACAGCAAATCCCAAATGATAATTAATGAATCATTTTGAAATATATGTAGGCCTCATCAGGAATATAAAAGGGAAATACAAATGGAGAGTAAGCATTTAAAGAAAAAAACTACAAAATATTTAAAAACCACAAAACATCAATAATTATGTAATTATTTTATGCACTATTATAATGGCAAATATGTAAAACAACATATATGTATATTATCTTGTATCAATCTTCTTTCTTGAGATATTTTCAGCCTCTAGAGCCAGATAACTCACATCTTCACATAATAAACTTCTATTTATTTTCACTTCTTCACATTTTTCTTTTTCTTTTTCTTTTTTTGTCCCACTGGCCAGTACAGGGATGGAACCCTGGACCTTAGTGTTACTAGTACCATACTCTAACCAACTTAGTTAACTGAATAGACCTCTTCTTCACGTTTTTCTAAAAAAATCAAGCTTGTCTACATAAGGACTCACTTATTTCATATAAGAACAAGATGTTTGGAAATGAAGATTTGTAATTTTAGTACAGTGGCTGGCTTGTGCACCAGATATTAAGACATGTTGTAAAGCCACAGAAAATAACAATAACGTTGAAATGGAACAAGCACAGGAAAGTAAAACTCTGGTAAAGAGTAAAAAAGAAAGTTTGTGTGTGCATGTAATTTAATAAAAAATGAAATTTATATAATAAATTAACAAGAAAACAATGAGTTATTTAGTAGCCAGTATTAGAAGATTGCCTTATTTTAGAGAAAAATTATGTAAAACCAGATCCTGTATGCAAATGTGGACTATATAACATGAACTGCATGTGAAAAGTAAAGCTAAAAGATTAACATAAAACAATGTAATGACTGATAATGAAGGATAATTTTTTTATGTTATCTGTAATGAAGAAACGTGATGGACAAAGTTAATAAATAGATTATATAATGGGAGAAGATATTTGTAATGTCTGAAATCAATAAGGGAGTTATTACTGTCTATAATGTGCAAGCAACTTCTACAAGTCAATAAGAACAAAAGATTAACCTCAAAAGATAAATGGACATAGTACAGATACAAGTAGTTTTTGAGGAAGAAACCCCCAAAGCTAACAAAAAGATAATCAAATTCTTTAGCAATGTGAAAAATGCAAGTAAAAGAAGAGTTAGCTATAATTTTACAACCATTAGACTGGTAAAAATTGGGAAATGGATAATACCAAGTGTTGATGATGATGTAGCATATAAGTGCCCTCTCATCCTACTGTTGGCAGCTGTTCTGAAGAGCAAACTAGCTCTTTTTCTACTTATATTAAGTATAATAATACACTATGAACCAATATTTACAAACTTGGGTATATAGCACAAAGTAATATTTACACCATTCCCTAAAGAGGCATGCACAAGCATGTACATGGTTCAGTCAGGAAGGAAACAGAAGGAAATAAAGCCAACAATCACTGAGAGTGTGAAGAATTGTACCATGGAGTATTATTAAGCAGTTAAGTACAATAGATATGCAACATAGCCGAATAAGCTATACTGGTTAGTGGACACAAAGAATGCATACATTTTGTATTGATGAATATGCCAATTATCTTGATTCAATCACCACATATTGTACACAAATACTGATAGTCAACTCTGTACCCCCAAAATATGTATAATCTATTATGTTTCTATACTGAATATTTTTTTTAAATAAGAAATGAAACAGAGAATGTAAAACTCAGGCCAGAAGGTAAGATACAGTCAATGATATGATTATAGCACAAAATTCAGAGTATGAAATCCTTTTTATTTACTGCTGCTAGAAGATGTATGAGTCTACTGGTGGAAAGAAGAAAATAGTCAACTATCCAATTCAGAATTCATACAATAAAAATAAAAGTGATTACTGAGAAATGAGTAATGATGTTCATTCACAAGGGAGGCAGAGAGCTATTTCACATACTCATCCTCATAGAGGAAAAACTTTAATATCATAAAAAGTATTACTCATCAAACAATGATGAGTTTCAAAGGGCTGTTCTTTATAAGAAACTCATGTCTCAGTCAATAAGTTAACAACAAAGATCAATTCAAAATACAGCAGGTCAAACCTGCTGTATGGACAATCATGACCCAAGCCACTGGTTGCTATAGGTTTATCTCAGCTTAGTTTTTAGTATTCATTAGAGAAATGAATAGAACAGACAGTCTTAGACAATCTCTATGGAAAATGTATTTTCCCCAGACTTAGACAATCTCTATGCAAAATGTATTTTCCCCAGACATTCAATAGGTATTAAATTGCAGTGAGATCAAAAGTTAAAAATGAGGTAAGAGTAGTCCTCATGCTTTAATTTCAGCCAACATGAGAGTAGACGACATTTTCTTTTGAATCTTGAGAGCTTAGAAAGGTTACATATTCAGTGAAAAATATCATTGATGACTATTGACTCCTCAAAGACCATCAAAAAATTAGGCTGAAAATCAAAGATAAAGGTATTAGTCCTACCAAGGTCAAAAATAACATCACCTCAAGAGAGTCTCAATAGTGTCTAAGAGGAAAGTCAGAGGAGGTTATTAAAAGGATTTTAGGAGCTAAGCTAAATCAGTTTAAGGTGAGTCTTGCACGGAAGCGAATGGGCTGAGGTAGGGCAGACATCATGACATAGTAGCTTTGGATTGTTGAGAACAAGATAATAGTGGGTCTTGGTGAATAATGAGTAACAAGGAATAAGTTAGTTTGCAAAAGAAAGCAACATTAGTTCATTGTCTAATCTTTGGAAGTAAGTGCATCTTGAAACAAATTTCTAAAACTTTTTCTTATTGTTATTGAGCAAAGGAACATAAATGCATGCCCTATCCTAGCATCACCTAAACTAACACAGGGCATTATTGGTTTCTGTTCCAACCATTTTCCTCCAAAATTTGTCAATAAAATACAAAGGGTGAAACACCCACAATCATTTCAGAAAGTAAATTTTTTCATATTTTAATGTATAAAAAAGATGATGATATAAATTAAAACAACAATGAGGTGCCACTATATGCTTATTAAAATGGCTAACCCCCAAAACTGAAATGGGGATTCCTGGCAAGGATATGGAACAGGAACTCTCATTTACTGCTACTGGGTATGAAAAATGGTAACACTTTGGAAGACATTTTGGCATTTTCTTACAAAGCTAAACATAGTCTGTCCATGTGATCCAGGAATCATGCTCTTAGGTATTTATGTAACTTATTTGAAAATGTATGTATATGCAGAAGTCTGTATGTAATTGTTTATATAAGCTTCATTGATAATCACCAAAAACTAGAAGTAGCCAAGATGTTCATCAGTAGATGAATAGATAAACTGTGGTGCATCTTTATAATAGAATATTGTTCAATGATAACAAATAAATGAGCTAACAAGCCATGAAAAGACACAGATGACTCTTAAACGCATATTGCTAAGTAAAAGAAAAAATTCTGAAAAGTCTGTGTAATACATGGTTCAATCTATATGACATTCTTGTAAAAGCAAAAATATAAAGATAGCAAAAAGATCAGTGGTTGACAGGAAATTTGTGGGGAGGTGGTTTGAATGGACAAAGCAGATGGAATATTTTAGGGCAATGAAACTATTCTGTATGATACTGTAAGGGGAATGCATGGCACTATGTATTTGTCAAAATACAGACCTTAGGAGCACAAAAAGTGAACCTTAATGTGTACAAATTTTTTAAAAAAATTAAATGTTGGGGGAATCCCAGGACTAAATGTAGAATGTGACAAAACAATCTAACTGTACTACAAATCTATGAAATAACCTAACTGAAGAGGGTAGGGGAAAAGATGATTACCTAAGGAACTCTGAAAATGAGCAGAATCTGTATGACTAAAGACATAATTACAGTTCCTAAGCACCATACTCTAGTTGATATTTTTTTCTCATGAGGGTACAGATTAACAATTCTGATACAGAATAAAATAAATGACAGATAGCAGGAAAGTTTCTCACTGTTGGAGTAGAAGGATACAGATGAGCAAAGAGAGGAGGCTGGAATTACTAATGGTAATGGACTAGGGTTGGAGATATCAATATAAGCTTATATTTAGTTTAATATAGATAGATATGGTTACATATAGAGACAATTATAGGCATAAGAGTATACATGGATTAGTATACACATGTATAATTTTTTGGTCTGTCAGTGAGGGACCTAGAAGCAAGACCACTCTAGAAGAAACAAGCAAACCTAGCACTGTGAGCTTGGTTTCTAATATATACCAACAAAAGAAACCAGGGTTCTTTGGTGAACTGGTCAACTTTAAGAGGGGGAAGGAAATATACAAATGGTCCTGGAACATTTTGTCCTGACAGATAGTAAAAAGTTTTGAAAAATTCCGCAATTATAAACTCCCTAGGATTTTTACAGACATGGAAGAAAATACTAAAGCACACTAAATACTCACTTTAACAAAATATCCTTACTTTTATAATTGTACAATTGTGTTCATTAACAACTTTGTTAGTGAGCATATTTTAAATTACAAAATGTCTTCTCTTAATTAATTCAGATAAATGTCCATGCATTTTCTTTCTTTTATTGCTCGATTTATTCTGCATATATAGAAATCATTCTGATTTATCTCAATTTTTTTTCAGATTATTGCTTTAATCCTATGACCTCAGCTCTTTTTGCTTCTACATTAACTCCTCAAATAATGTTTTATAAATTTTGGAACAAAATGAAAAAATAATATCCTATTACTCTCTAATTAATAAATAATGAAATTGCCTTCTTTGATTTAGGTTCTAACCAAAAATCTTAATCTAAATCTAAATCATGAGGGAACCAAGAGAAATTCCTGCCTGCAGGGAAAAGTTAGCAAGAGTTGTAGCATGGATGCCTGCAATCCAAGCCACATGGGAGGTATGCAGCCTGTGCAGGCCATGAATCCAGTGTAGGGAGTTGCTGAGAGTTCACATCACTGTATTAATCCAAGGAGGGAGTTCATGCTGAACCCCTCAAACCCCAGATCTCAGGCTGCTGTAGCACTTTACCATTTGGGGATCAGAGCCAACACCTGATAGAGACACTGGGTCATTCTGCTATTCCTCAGCTGGAGTGGGCTGCCTATGCAAGGTTAGTGAGGTTGTAGGTGGGCCCCTTTGACCCCAAGAGAGATGCTGGGTCTCTCTGAAGCTCCCCAGCTGGGATAGGTAGCCCTGAAAAGTCTCACTGGTGTTGTATATGGGACTCTGTCCCCTGGGGCTCAGTAGCCCCAGTAACTCCACAGTTCTGGGGCCCCCTTATTCCAATGGTACTCTGGCACCAAAGCCCACATGGTGACCTGCACTCTGGGAAACAGGCAGACCAGTGATATGCAGAGACACCCCCCAGAACAGAGAGAGCCAGTGCATGCACTTTTTGGAGCCAGAGCACCAATCAATTGGGGTCTTCTGCCATTGTTGGTGGCCCTGCTGTCTTTAGTGGAGCATGTGCACACCTCTTACGAAGAACTGAGTACTGCCACAACTTTAGCAAACCTATTCAGAGCCATGAACTCCAACTTGGAAAGTGTGGTGTATCCAAAGGCCTCTTCTTAGGGGAAAAGAACCAAGCAGAAATCTTTTGCTTCTTAAGAATGCATTCAATGCAACAACAACAAAAAGAAAATTAACATCTTTAGCAAGAGTCTAGATTAAACAAAAGAAATAATCTCTGAACTTGAAAAGAGATGTTTTGAAACAGCCTAGTCAAAAATAAAAAAAGAAAAAAGGGTTTTGAAAAATGAAGAAAGTATACAAGATCTATGGAACAACTTTGAGTGTACAAATATTATATTATGGGTGTTATGGAAGGAGAGTAGAAAGGAAAAGGCATTGAAACCTTATTGGGTGGGATAATAGCTGAAAACTTCCCAAATATTAGAAAAGAAACAGACTCCAGATCTAAGTTGCTCAAAGATCCCCAAACAGATTTAACCCAAAAAGCTCTTCTTTGAGACACAGTCTAGTCAAATTGTCAAAAAATCAAACAAATTGTCAAAAAAACAAAAAAAAAAAAAAAAATCAAAAAAAAAAAAAAAAAAAAAAAAAAAAGATCATCAAGTCTATCTATAAAGAAATCCCCATCAGCCAATTTCTCAGCAGAAACCTCTATAAGTCAAGACAGAATCTGATAATATATATTAGAAGTGCTCAAAGAAACAAACTGTTAACCAAGAATATTATACCCAGCAAAGCTACCTTCTGCAATGAATAATAGTAATTCATAATAATGAATAATAGTGTCTTTCCTTGACAAACCAAAACTATGGGAATTCTCAACTACAAGACTGACCCTTCAAGAAATCCTTAAGGGAGTCCTAAATCTGGAACTAAAAGAATGATGAATACCATCACGATAACACACAAAAAAATAAAACTCACTGATAGAGCAGATAATAAAGAAGAAAGAGAAAGAAATTTTGTCTTATAATCACAAAAGTCCCAAATAGCAAAGACAAACAATAAAAGAGAAAGAAAGGAACTAAAGATACATACACTAACCAAGAAATTCAGAAAATGTCAGGAGTAATCCAATACCTTTCAATGACAACCTTAAATTCCCCATCTGGCTGAATGGACCAAAAACAAGACCTAACTATATGCTGCCAAAAAAAATAAAAATAAAAACTCATTTCATCTGTAAAGATACAGATCGAGTAAAAGTCAAGAAATAGAAAAAGATAGTCCATACAAATGGAAACCAAAAACAATCAGTAGTAGCTATACTTATATTGGATAAAATAGACTTTAAAACAAAAATTATAACAAAGAGACAGAGATGGACATCATATAATGATAAAGAAATCAATTCAACAAAAGGATATACCAATTGTAAATATATATGCACCCAACATCAGAGAACCTAAGTACATGGGGCTGAGCCCGTGGCGCACTCGGGAGAGTGCAGCACTGGGAGCACAGCAGCACTCCCGCCGCGAGTTCGGATCCTATATAGGGATGACCGGTATGCTCACAGCACTCACTGGCTGAGCGCGGTGCAGCCAGTCTCAAAAAGGACAAAAAAAAAAAAAAAAAAAAAGAGAACCTAAGTACATAAAACAAATATTACTGAATCTAAAGAGTGAGATAGTACACAACACAATAATAGCTGAGGACTTCGATATGCCTCATTCTGCACTGGACAGATCATCTACATGGAAATCAGCTTAAAAATATTGTACTTAAACTACACTATTGACCAAATGTACATGACAGACATTTAGAGAACATTTCATCCAACAGCAGCAAAATACACATTCTCATCAGTACACGGATCATTCTTCAGGATAGATCACATGTTAGGTCACAAATCAAGTGTGAACAAATTTTTTTAAATATTGAAATTATATCAAGTATCTTTTTAGAGCACAATCACTAGGAACCAATAACAAGGTAAACTTTGGAAACACATAGAAATTAAGCAATATGCTCCCGAATGACCCATGGGTCAAAAAAGAAATAAGCAGAAAATGAAAAAAAATTTCTTGAAACAAATTAAAACAGAAGAACATCATACAAAACCTGTGGGATACCACAAAACCAGTACTGACAAGGAAGTTTATTGAAATAAGTGCTTACATAAAAAAAAAAAAAAAACCAGAAAGATTTCAGAACAACGTAACATTACCTCAAGGAACTAGAAAAGCAAGAAAACAAGAAAAATCCATATCCAAAATTAGTGGACAAAAAGAAAAAAAGAAAGATTAGAGCAGAACTCAATGACCTAGAAACCAAAAAATGACACAAAAAGTTTTAAAAAATACTTTCTAAGAAGATAAATTAAATTGACAAGCCATTAGCTAGGCTAACTTAGAAAAAAAGAGAGAAGACACACATGAACTACCAAGACTGAACCAAGAAGAAACAGAAATCCCAATGAGACCGAAAATGAGCAAAGAGATTAAATCAAGGGCTGGCCCGGTGGCACACTCGGTAGAGTGCGGTGCAAGCACGGCGGCACTTGGGAGTGCAGTAGTGCTCCCGCTGAGGGTTTGGATCCCATATAGAGACCGGTCCGCTCACTAGTTGAGCATGGTGCGGGCGCGACACAGAGGGTTGCGATCCCGTTGCCGGTCGTGGTACGGGCGTGACACTGAGGGTTGTGATTCCGTTACCAGTCATGAAAAAAGGCAAAAAGGAAAAAAAAAAAAAGAGAGAGAGATTAAATCAATCATCAGCAGGCTCCCAATAAAGGAAAGCCCAGGATCAGATGCCTTCACTGCTGGATTCTACAAGACTTCTAAAGAAAAATTTTTTTCTTTTATTTGTTTATTTATTTAATCTTGTTTTTTCTTTCTTATTGAGGTATAATTTACATGGGGTGGGATGAACACATATTAAGTATACAACCTGATGAATTTTTACATATGTGTACACTGACAGTACCATCACCCAGATCTAGATGTGGAGCATTTCCATCACCCCACAGAGTTCCCTCATGTTCCTCTCTAGCCATAATCTTCACCCTCCCCCTGAAAGTAACTACTCTCTCCCTTCTATCCCCATAGCTGAGTTTTGCCTTTTCTTTTTATTTATTTGTTTTTAATATTTATTAAGAATATTCATGAAATACAAAGCTAACTGTCACCCCTCATGGCCATGGTGTGAGGGCCAGGTTCATACTGGGGACATACCCCTTACCAGAAATTGCTTTTGTACCCTGTGTCCCCACCCAATTATCCCCCAACCTCCCTCCCCCTGGCCATCTCCCCCCACTTCTCTTTGTAGCCCAAGGAATGTTCCCTCCCTCTGTAAGACCACCTCACTACTGTGGTCTTTCCTTTCTTCCTTTCTCTCTTAGCTCCCACATATGAGTGAGCACATGTGGTATTTATCCCTCTGTGCTTTGCTTATTTCACTCAACATAAGTTTCTCCAGTTTCATCCATGATGTTGCAAATGGGAGTATTTCTTTTATGGCAGAGTAGTATTCCACAGTGTACATATACCACAGTTTCCTTATCTACTCACCCATCTATGGACATTTAGGTTGGTTCTATATCTTGGCTATTGTAAACAGAGCTGCAATGAACACGGAAGTGCATGTATCTCTTTGACATGATGATTTCCCTCCCTCTGGTTATATACCCAAAAGAGGGATTGCTGGATCATATGAAAGATCTATCTGTAGTTGTTTGAGAAACCTCCACACTATTTTCCATAGAGGTTGTACTAATTTACAATCCCATCAATAGTGCAGTAATGTTCCCTTCTCTCCACATCCTCACCAGCATTTGAAAAATTAATACTGATTCTTCTCAATCTATTTCAAAAAGTTGAAGCAGAGGGTATTTTCTCAAAATCCTTCTATGAGGCCAGCATTACTCTGATACCAAAGTCAGACAAAGACACAGCAAAAAGAAAACTACCAGCCAATATCCTTGACAAACATAGCTGCAAAATTCTTAACAAAATATTAGCAATCTAATTAAACACACAGCACATCATAAAGATTATACACTACGATCAAGTGTGGCTCATTCTAGGGATGCAAGGATGGTTCAACATATGCGAGTCAATAAACGTTGACTCCAAAACGCCACATCAACCAAATGAAGGACAAAATCCACATGATCATGTCAATAAGTGCAGAAAAGTTATTTGATAAAATTCAACACCCTTTCATGATAAAAACTCTTAACAAATTAGGTATAGAAGAAAATTTTCTCAACACGATTAAGGCCATCCATAATAAACAAACTGTTAACATTATCCTGAACAGGAATAAGTTGAAAACTTTTCTTCTAACACCAGGAACATGACAAACATGTCCACTCTCAAAACTTCTATTTAACATAGTATTGGAAGTTCCTGCCAGAGCAATTAGGCATTAGAAGGAATTGAAGGGCATCTAAATTGGGAAAGCGGAAGTCTAATTGCTACTGTTTTCATATGACGTGATCTTACATATAGAAAAAAACTAAAGACACTGCTAAAAACTCTTAGAATTGATAAACGAATTAGGTAAAGTTGCAGGATACAAAATCAATATACAAAAATCACTAGCATTTTTATACACCAACAACAAACTAGCAGGAAAAAAAAAACAAGAAAACAATTCCATTTACAATAGCTACTAAAAGATAAAATACATAAGAATAAATTAATTAAGGAGGTTAAAGATCTCTACAATGAAAACTACAAAACATCGATGAAAGAAATTAAAGTCAACACAAAAAATGGAAAGACATTCTCATGTATTGGGAGAATTAATATTGTAAAAATGACCATACTACCCAAAGCAATCTACAGTTTTAATGCAATCCATATCAAAATACTAATGATATTCTTCACAGAAATAGAAAAAAAAATCCTAAATTCATATGGAACCAAAAAAGACCCCTAATATCCAAAGCAATCTGAGCAAAAAATAAAGCTGGAAGCATTACACTACCTGACTTCAAAATACCCTACAAATTTATAGTCACCAAAACAGCGTGGTCGTGGTATACAAACAGACACATGGATCAGTAGAACAGAGTAGAGAGCCCAGAAACAAATCTACATATTTACAGCCAATTGTTCTTTGACAAGAGGACCAAGAACATACATTGAAAAAAAGGGGGCCGGCCCGGTGGCACACTGCTACAGTGCACCGCTTGGGAGCGGGGTGGCACTCCCGCCGAGGGTTCGGATCCCACATACAGACCGGTTCCCGCTCACTGGCTGAGCAAGGGGTGGGTTAGGGCTGGCCCGGTGGCACACTGCTACAGTGCGCCGCTTGGGAGTGTGGCGGCGCTCCCGTCAAGGGTTTGGATCCCACATACAGACCAGTTCCCGCTCACTGGCTGAGCAAGGGGTGGGTGCAGCACCAAGGGTTGCGATCCCGTTGCCGGTCCCGGTCCGGTCCGGGTGTGACACTGAGGGTTGCGGTCCATTGCCGGACACGAAAAAAAAAAAAAAAAAAGAAAAAAAAGAAAAAAAAAAAAGAAAAGAAAAAAGGATATCCTCTTCAATAAATGGTGCTAGAAAAACTGAATACCAAACATAATTTTTAGCATATAACTCATAATAACTTTCAATCCTAAAGTAATATAAACTTGTAATAACAGACATTATTGATTTGAACCATCAATAATGATGAAACACTTATTTTACTGGCTAGCTATTATATAAAATACAATTCTACAGAGTTTAAAAAAAAAAAAAAAAGGAATTATTTTACCGTAGTGTGAAACAGAACACTATAATGGAAAATCGTCATTCTTTCTTTTGAAAAAACTCTTTGAGATGGAGGTTTCTGAATTAGATGGCTTTCAGTGATCCTTAACCTAACACTTTGAATTGTACTTTTATATTCAGAGTATGTAATACTGGAATAGAATGAACATAAACTCAGGTAAAATGAATGTTTTTATACTTTGCTTCCTCTCTTTTTTAATCTAAAGGACTACTTAAAGGCAGGATGGTATTAATATGTCATTTGTAAGATAAAATAGATTTTACCTCAATTATTAAAATAGTCCTCAGAACTTGAACAAAGTAAAAATCCCCAGTAAATAAACTTATGGTTGAGAAATTTTAAAAAATAGGTGTTTTCTGTTATCTTCTTTATAAAATCTATAGTTTAGATTTTTAAAGGTATGGCCTAGAATCCCACGGTATCTGAAAGCACAGTATTAAATTACAGACCGCAGAGCCCAACAGGTGAAGATGGAAGCAGCAAGCTGTCTACCAAGAAAAAATATATATATTTGTATTACTAATACCTCCCTCTACTTATATAAATGTATTTGATTTTGTGTATCTTTTATAATTAGTGGGAAAATACTTGGGAAGTTTTCATAATTTTAGAGCTAGTAAAATATATGTATAAACCTCACTCTGAGTCAGATTTAGACTGAGACATGATTTGCTCCCATGATGTGAGAATGTAAATTTATCCAACCACTCAAAAATTCAAGCAAAACATATACCACCCCATGATGTAGCAATTGCATGCTTAATTATGTACCCAGGAAGAATGAGTGCCTACGTCCACCAACAGAAATGTACAAGAGTGTTCATAATACTTTCAGTGGTAATTGCCAAAACATGGAAATAATGCAAATTTCCATCAACATGAGTATGAAAAAAAAAGTTTGCAGTACATTTCTACAACGGAATATTACCCAGCAATTAGAAAATAAAAATAAAAACATGGATTCACACAACCTACTCAATCTTACATTTATAATGATAAAGAAGGAACATAGATATAAAAAGTTATCTAATGTATAATTTCACTTGTATGAAGTTCAAAAAAGGCAAAACTAACCAATGGTGTTAGGAGACTGAATAGTATACACTTTTGGGTGGAGGAAAGGGGCATGAAGGAGGGCTCTGCAATTGTCGAGAGTATTCTACAATGTGATCTAGGAGGTGTGTACACATGTACACCACACACACGAATACACACACATATTAAGGAGAAGCCCACATTAATGGTCCTATTTTATAAATGAGGAAAATGTGTCTTAAGGAGCTTATGTAACTGTCTATGGTCTGACTTCCAGGAGGTGACAGAATTGGATCAAATAATTTAGAATATTAAAAAATGTTGATGATGTCATCTTAAAATTGAATTCATTAGTGTTTTAAAACAAATTACTTTCATTGCTTTACCTCAAATTTAAAATTAAAATTGAAACTCTATCTGAAGTTGTAAGTACAGTAACATTGTCACCTTGTGTTACCAGCTCCTTAAAGAAATAAGCTATTCAAAAAGATTACCCAACAAAATTATATCTGAAAGATTTTCAGCAAGCTGAGTTTTTTTGTTTTTGTTTTTCTTTGTTTTTTGACAGATGTACTTGGATCAGCTCAGGGAAATTTACAAATTTCTCTAGTTTTAGCATTTCAAGAACCAAGTCTTGTAACACTAAAGGTTATATCTCTGTGATTAATTGGATTCATTTTTACATCACATTAAGACTGTCCTTTTTTTCCTGGTGTGTTCATGCTGTCAATACACATTCTACTTTATTTTTGTCAATCTGTAGGGTAGCACATTTTTAAAATGTCTTAAATACATATTTTTATTTAACTGTTACTTATGCATCAAGTGTTTTACAATGAAAAATTGTTTATACTCCATATTTATAAACACATCATAAAAACAAGAGGAGAGAACTTGAAGTTCCATATACTTGAATAGAAAAAAAATTGTACATATTCTTGATCTTTGAAGCAATCTGATATTGGGTGAATATTATTGAATAGTTTCCAATATTATGTTGTCAGATTAAGCACTAATAATGGGTTGCCTCAGTCTGTTTAGGATGCCATAACAGAATTCCATAGATTGTGTGGCTTAAAAAACAGAAATTTATTTTTTCACCATTCTGGAGGCTAGAAATCTGAGATCAAGGTACCAGCATGGTCGGTTTCTAGTGAGGAATCTCTTGCTAGCTTGTGGGTAGTCATATTCTTACTGTGTACTCACATAGTAGGAAAAGAGAGAGAGGGAGGGCACAAGCTCTCTGCTGTCTCTTTAAAAGGGTATTAATCTCATCATAATGGCATTATCCTTATGACCTCCTCTAAAGCTAATTCCCTCTCAAAGGCACCATCTCCAAATACTGTCCCAATGAGGTTATAGCTTCAACATCTGAATTTTGGGGTGACACAAGTCAGTCTATATCAATGGTTATTACAAAACTTGTAACACATGGCTTTTCATCCTTTTTCTTTATGCCTAATGTGGTCACTTTTTCTGAATAATGCTTTAATTGCCTTTTGATTAACAGTTTTCATTTTTATTTGCCTTCTTTCTAAAGCACATGGGTTCTACAGAAAGCAACTTTAAACTCACTAAGTAAATTATCAAGAATTTTTAGTTCATATTCTCGTTTTAACTGGCACAATTGCACTGGGGTGCACAAACTGTTATAAACTGCAGTGGGTTTATATTAATAGATCAATGACTCTGAAAATACCAATATGGTATCTACTGTTCATATAATTAAATGCAAGGTGCAAGGTGCTAAGTAGTGTTTATATTTAAAATCACTCAAATTTTAAACTATCCTCAATTCAGAAAATATGCCAATACCTTTAAAAACCTACACATAAAGGATACAAGTCTAGAATGCAAAAACAGAAAGCAACTTTTCCTAAAATGCTATATTTTAAATTCTTTTTCTAGAGTTCAGCTTTGTAATTCGATATTAATCACACAACATGAAATTTTGTTTAGTAAATTCAGCAAGGGAAGCTTTATTTTGTTTTGTTAAAAATTAGAACAAATGAAAAAAAAAAAATGGGCCAGCCTGGTGGCACACTGCTACAGTGCACCGCTTGGGAGCGCAGTGGCACTCCTGCCGAGGGTTCGGATCCCACATACAGACTGGTTCCTGCTCACTGGCTGAGCAAGGTGTGGGCGCAGCGCCGAGGGTTGCGATCCCGTTGCCGGTCCTGGTCCGGTACGGGCCTGACACTGAGGGTTGCGATCCGTTGCCAGACACAAAAAAAGGAAAAAAAAAAAAAAAAAGAACAAATGTTTTAGTTGTTTTTTTTTTTTCTTTTTTTTTTTTTGGTGGTCGGCCAATATGGAGATTCAAATCCTTGACCTTGTTGTTACAAAATCATGCTCTAGCGAACTAAGCTAACTGGCCAGCCCCATGATCCTATATGTAGAACAGTCTAAAGATTCTACAAACAAAAAAAAAAAAAAAAAAAAAAAAAAAAAAAAAAACTCCTAAAGTTAATAAATGATTAGAGCAAAGTCGCAGGATACAAAATCAACACCCAAAAATCAGTAGCATTTCTATATTCTAACAATGAACTGGCAGAAGAAGAAATCAAGAAAGCTAGTCCATTTACAATAGCCACCAAAAAAAAAAAAATACCTAGGAATAAATTTAACTTAGGATGTGACAAAACTCTATGATGAGGACTACTAAAGACTGTTGAGAGAAATTAAAGAAGACACAGGAGATGTAAAGATATCGCATGCTCTTGGATTGGATTAATTAAAATTGTGAAAATGTCCATACTACTCAGTAATCTACAGATTCAATGCAATCAATCCCCATCAAAATTCCAGTGATATTTTTCTCAGAATTGGAAAAAAAATTCCTAAAATTCATATGGAAGAACATAAGACTGCAAATTACCAAAGCAATCCTGAGCAAAACAAATAAAGCTGGAGGCTTAACACTACCTGATTTTAAACTATACTAAAAGCAATAGAAACCGAAACAGCTTGGTACTGACATAGAAACAGACACACAGACCAATGGAGCTGAAAGAGAATCCAAAAATCAGCCCATGAACTTACAGCCAACTGATCTTTGACAAAGCCTCCAAGACCACACACTGGGGAAGAGACTGCCTCTTCAGTAAGTGGTGCTGGGAAAATAGGACAATCATATGTAGGAGAATGAAACTAGACCCATACCTCTCATCATATACCAAAATCAACTCAAAATGGATTAAAGAATTAAATATATGTCCTGAAGCAATAAAACTCCTTACAGAAAACATAGGGGAAACACTCCAGAAAGTAGGATTGGGTACAGACCTTATGAATATGACCCCAAAACACAGACAACCAAAGGAAAAATGAACAAATGGGATTTTATCAAACTAAAAATCTTCTGCACAGCAAAAGAAACAATTCACAGAGCAAAAAGACATCCAACAGAGCAGGAGAAAATACTTGCAAAATATACATCAGATAAAAGATTAATAACCAGAATATACAAGGAACTCAAACAACTTAGAGTAAAAAACAAATAACCCAATTAGAAAATGGGCAAAGGAGCTGAAGAGGTAATTCTCAAAAGAAGATATATGAATGGCCAACAGACACATGAAAAAATGCTCAACATCACTCAGCATTCCAGAAATGCAAATCAAAACCACTTTGAGATACCATACCACTCCATTTAGGATGGCTAATATCCAAAAGACTGAGGATGACAAATGCTGGTGAGGATGCAGAGAAAAAGGAACCCTCCTACATTGTTGGGACTGTAAAATGGTGCAGCCTTTATGGAAAATAGTATGGAGGTTCCTCAAACAACTACAGATATATCTACCATGTGACCCAGCTATTCCACTGCTGGGAATATACCCAGAGGAGTGGATATATCCCTTCATCATTTTGAAGGGATACCTGCTCTTCCATGTTTATTCCAGCATTATTTACGATAGCCAAGAGTTGGAACCAGCCTAAATGCCCATCATAGGATGAGTGGATAAGGAAAATGTGGTATATCTGCACAATGGAATACTACTTTCTTATAAAAAAAAATACTACCATTCACAGCAACATGGATGGACTTAGAGAAAATGATACTAAGTTAAATAAGACAGGCACAGAAAGAGAAATATCACATCTTCTCACTTATTTGTGGGAGCTAATAAAAATAAATAAGTAAATAAACAAATGAACAGTGTGGGGGAAGAAGACACAACAATCACAACAACTCCTTGATTTTGTTAAGTCATATGAACAGATATGATGTTTATGTGGGGGAGTGGGAAGAGGGGGGGAGGAAAAGGAGGAATTGATAAAGGGACCCGAAAATCAACTATATTATATATTGATAAATTAAAATTAAAAAATTAATTAAAAAAATAAAAATAAAAACAAACTTATGTGAAAAAACCTAGCACAAATGTATACATACACATTTACACTGAAAAAATGTTAAGAAAACTATTTGACAACTTAAACTATTAATGAGATAATAAGAAGTTAAAAATAGAGTTCAGGAATTGGTATACAGTGAGGTTGCTATGGTGTATTTGATTCCTAAAAAAAAATCAGCAATAAAAAAGAAAATATCCTCCCAAGATATTAAAATCCAGAATAAAGAGTCAGAAAATGGCAGAATAAGGACATTTTATATGCCAGAGTGGCCTTCAGCTAACCTTTAGATATCTATATTTTAAAATACATTTTTGTGCTCTTTTCCAGTTAAGCTCTGTCACTTAAATATTGCAGAGTGGGGGGGGAAGGTATATTTTTCATTCATGAGATCTCTATAGTTTCATAAAGTTGAAGCTTTAAAATAAATTCCTGTATTTTTTCTTTAAATTTAAATAATCTTTAAGGATGCAACAATTCTCAATGCAATGAAAACTAATCATTTTTCCAACTAGAACTATAGTTTGTATATGTTATTGTTTTATAAAAACTTTGGGGTCATTTATTCAGTGTCCCAAAATCAATTATGAGCATTTTCACCTTTCTTCTTTTCCACATATTGTTACTTCTGTCTGGAACATTCTTCAGGTTGTGTCTGCCTAATAACTTCTGTTACTTGAATTTCTTCAAGAGTGAATTCTTCTTTTGATTCATTTTGGGTATATACTAGGATAATTATTTACAGGGATTAAAAAGGTGGGCCTCCTTGCCTCAGTACAGTATTACTCTGTGAGGCAGTTTATGCTCCATTTTACCTAATACAGTTTTGTACTATTCTTTTCTGCCAGAGACCAGCTCCAGTCGAGTTGGGGGCCCTTGAAAAAGGAATGAGGAGTCGGCGAAAATAACAAACACAGGCAGAGACCTCGGTTCCTTTGAAGCACATTCTCACCCTGAGGGCTGTCAGCGCTGTCACAGCCAAAGCAGCTAAAGCAGCTGAAGCAGCCTTCAGACTGAAAACAGCATTTTTATTTGTCACACAACACGGGGGGGGGGGGGTTAATGGGGGCATTTTAAGTACATAAACCTTTAAAATTATTAAACCAATAGTTAAATGGAAACTTTTCTTAAAATTACATCAGTTCTCATAAAATTAGTAATCCACAAGGTTAAATAAAATGCGGTGGTCAGCCAATTCTTTCTGGTGATTATATCTGTTGTGGTGGATTAGTCTGAGACTCGCTGTTCTTGACGTTTCTCACCATTGTGTTTCTTTTTTTCTTGCCCTTGTATTAACCTTAATCTTATTATTATGCTTATTACAGCAAGCATAAATTATATGTCTGACTCAAAATTGAAATGGCAGCGATTATGGTTACAAAGTGTTAAACAAACCTTATATATATTTTTAACTTTGATTCAATGATTCTCATATTTCTATAGGCATGAACCTATTGTTCATTTGGAAAAGGAATAAAGGATATTTGAACAGCTTTATCATGCCTGTACTTAATATAGCAGCTTTGTGGCCCAATGTTAATTGTCAAAGTGCACAGCACCATCCCTCACAAAACCAGGTGCATTCTAAATTCCATCTATAATATTTATTTTTAGAAGGGAAAGTTGTGCATCATATGTCTTTGTCCCAATATC
>NW_007736220.1:0-6825 GCF_000696425.1 Galeopterus variegatus | reverse complement strand
GACGTTTGCCAACTTAAGTCATATTTAGGATGTCCCCTAGGAGGGTACCAAATTTTTCCTTTTCCCATTTTATAACCCATATAACCATTTACCCAGATGGTGGGAAGAGGATGAAGATTTCTATTGTTTATTAATTTCTTCGGTAAAAACAATTGCTCATGGCTACTCATAAGGTGTTTTTAAAATATCCATTGGTGTAATAAATTGACTCAAAAGGGACAATTTGAAATTGTTCAATCTTCCCAGATCTTTTGTTGGATAATCTAGTTTTATGACAACAACTGTTTGTGTGTCATTTTTTGCATCTTTTGGAAACTCAGGAAACTGCCACGCTGACCAAAACATCAAAAGAGAAAGCAAAAGCTGCACCACTATGCCAAGGCAGAGATCTTTAGAGTGAAAGCAAGTGCTGGTAGCCGTGGCCCTGCCAGCAGCTCTCCCTCTGGGGCCTTGCCAACTCAGAAAGGGCAGCCCAAGCTATTCCTTTCAAGACCCCACCATGGCGTGGACCGCGCCACTTTTCCTTTCTCCAGTCATCTGTAATTCTTTACGAAATCAAAAGCACCTGAATTAAGGCTCTTTTATTAGAGAACTGGACCCCTTACAGGTTCTAACTTTTTAGAAAAACAAATTCAATAACCTTTCTTATTGCAGTCCTTGGCTACTTACCCTCAGACACCAGGACCCTCAGGTCCTTTTTGTCTTGACAATTCTGTAGTACAAATTAAGTTGCTTCTTTCTTTTTCATTTTGCTAGATAAATATTTGTATTTTATATATCTTCTTAGTCCATCTGCTTTCTAACTTCCAAAATGCTACTTTTGTCAATTTTCTCATTTTCACTGTCTTTTTGGAGTAATACCTCCCTGTCATTATTGTGAGTTTCAGAAGGGGACAAAAGTGGATTGTGTGTTCACTCTGACATTATTCCTAGTTACTTATTTTTATGCATAAAAATATTATATTCAATTTTGCTATGTATCTATAATGTGAATGTATAAATTTGATATTAATGAGGTAAGAGAAATTTTCCACAGTAAATTCACAGTTAAGTCTAAGCTTTTTATTAATTGTTATAGAACTAACCTCTATTTACTTGCCCTGAAATTTGAATAATCATTCAAATTTCTATAGAATTTGGGTTAACAGTTTTTACTTCCTCATACTCATGTATTTCTGGAATTTATAGCTGCTGTTTGAAGTCTGCTAGCAGCTAAATTATTGTTTGTAGGCTGTATATGTATGTTTGTGTAAGCATAGCTTAATGTTTTTATCTTTTTATCTAATTGTGGTAGGTAGAAGGGTCTCCCAAATTCCTGGCACCTGGTATACACACACCTTCTACCAATTATTCAATCAACCACAAATCTAAGTATTAATGTGAAGGTCACAAAGCAGTTGACTTTAAAATAGGGAAATTATCTGGTGTGCCTGACCAAATCACATGAAACTTTTAAATATGATCATGGAAGTCAGAGACAGAACAGTAAGAGATTCAAAGCACAGGAAAGATTTGAAGTGCCATTGTTGGCTTAAAGATGGAGGGGAACATAAGATAAGTAATGTGGGTACCTTTGGGGGCTATGTGAAGCCCCCGGCTGACAGTCAACAAAGAAACAGATCTCAGTCCCACAACTTCAAGGAAGTTAGCTCTGCTAATAACAAGAAAGAACTTGGAAGCAGACTTTTCCCCAGAGCCTCCAGACGAGAACTCTACCTGATCAACACCTTGATTTCATACTTGTGATGTCTTGAGCATAGAACCCAGCTATACCATGCTGGGCTTCTGACCTAGAGAAATGTGAGCAAATAAATAATTGTTAATCAAAGCTGTGGTAATTGATTACTGAGTAAAAGAAAACTAATACACTGATATCCTGAAGTTTTACCATACTATTTCTATTATGATTTCATTTGTATTTATCCTCCCCATTACTCCTTGCAGACTTTCAATATGAAGGTCCATGTGTTTCTTCAGTTAAGAAAACTTAATAGCTAGATTTTTCTAAATACTGGTTGTCCATTTGTTCCTATGTTTTCTAATCTTGGAACTCCCTTTGTATATAAACACTTTTTAATTTCTCCTTCATATATCCATCTCTTTATACTTGTGTTGGGATCAGGATCAGTTTCACAGTACTCTCTTTTCATTTGAGTTTAATCTAGCATTTATTCTTTATGACTCCTCTTATTTACTATAGGCATTTCTACTTAGTTTCTTTTTTCCCATCACTTGTTCAGTTTTCATTTCTGACAATTATGTTTCTAACTTAATTTTTTGCTTTATTGATGTCATTGATTTCTTTATCACTGAGAATTTTTAAATATCTTAAATCCTGCTTCAACATTGTCCAGTTATTTCCATTTCCTTGGGACTGAATCATTTTGTTGGTTAAACTTGCTATCAGTTATAATGTGTTTCCTTGTTTGTTTGGAAAATTTAGCTTTTTAGGGTTGTTATCATTATTTTTTTCCTCTGTGCTTGTACTTTCTCCTCTCCATATATGGGAATTCTATATTTGCTGTCACTGGCATTTTATTCCAGAATCAGGACATATATTAGGAGTTTGAAACTCTAATCCCTCGGAGAGAAGATAGATCTGTTTCCTAAGACACGTGTGGCTTGGTCCTAGTCTTGGTGGCTGTGATAGAAACTTATAAAGACCGCAGCTATATGCATGGTAACAGCAGTTTTACAGTTTCCATTCACCATGGTTTCATGGTCTGAAAATGACTCCAGCACTCCACCAAGGGAACTATATTTTTTAATCTATGCAGAAATATCTCAATTCTTTATTATTACTTTTGCCTATTTCTAAACCTAAGGCTCAAAAAACTGAGTCATCAGTGTCTCATATTCCTTAATGATTTCTGCCCTATTTGTCGTCAATGGAGATGCTTGCATTCTTTTGGTGGGAGAAAATCATTTTTAAAACATTTTCTGGGCCGGCCCGGTGGCACACAGGAGAGTGCACCACTTGGGAGCGTGGCGGCGCTCCTGCTGAGGGTTCGGATCCCATGTGGAGACCGGTTCCTGCTCACTGGCTGAGTGCGGTGCGGGCGCAGCACCGAGGGTTGCTATCCCGTTGCCGGTCCCCGGTACGGGCGTGACACTGAGGGTTGTGATCCCGTTACCGGTCAGTAAAAAAGACAAAAAGGAAAAAAAAAAACATTTTCTGTTATTGTTTTATGTTTGAAATGGGTCTCATATGAGCACAGAGCCTAATGTTTTTGAGTAGGAGTCTCCAGAATTATGTTTTTATGAATCAAGTAATCTCCGTACATCCTAGAATTGAAAAGTAGACATACAGACAAAAAAAAATCTCACTTCTCAACCAACTAATAGACCTTAGTCCCCAGTTATGGTGAATTGAACCCATCCAATCTCTTTCAGATTTCCTCTTTTTTTAACGTTTACATCCACCTATTTAAGAAAGAATGGCACTGGAATGCCTGACATTTGGGGGAATATATTATGATAGAATCTTAGTTTCTTCAGGAAGGAATGTTGTTTTTGCAACCAAATTATGATGATAATACCTTTACAAATTTATTATCGTGAGAACTATAATAATGCTACTTATTGCATTTTTATCATGTACGTAGAATTGAATATTTCATCCTCATAACTACCTTGTGGAATAGGGATTATTATGCTCACTGTACAGAAGAGAAGTTGAGAGAAGTTTAAACACTTTGCACAAGGTCACAAGGCGTGAATTTAAATCATGTCTGTTTGACTAAAGGGATTCTGTGCTACTCCTACATTAAACCATATCAAATGTAAATGTCTTTTTCCCTTTTCTTGCAGTAGGCAATTTATAGACAGAATCAAACTCAACTTTATCTTGAATACAGTCAGTACCAACTGCTATGATAAGATGTTGGAAGTTCTAGGGGTACTTTGTTCTTTTTTCTTGCATAACATATCATGGGTTGTCATAGTTTCATATACTGAAATTTTTTGTGTGTGAAGTAGTACTCTGCAGATGCCCTAATATATTTCAAGTCAAATGATTATGTCATTGTAGAGGGTTAGAAATCTTGATTCTCATTTGATTTTTAGGATAGGGTTTTTAGATAATGCATGTATGAGGCAAAAGCCCTTGGTTAAGGGGCAAAGCCCACAGTTAGCATGGCAAAAGCCCATCTAATGAACTCTAATCAGTGCTTAGGTATGGGATGTATACTTTAATGATTTTAGAGCTAACAGGTGGTTGTCATACGGATCCTGTTAAGAAATTTAAAGAATTGCTGAACAGAAAAATGTGAAAAAAAAAATGTTTGCTAAGGGCAAGCTGTTTTTTAGTGGAAACTTTAGAGACAATTATACTTAGATTTAATCATAAGAATGTAACCTTTGCTTAAATCATTTTAGGAGTGGTTATATTTTAGATAATGATCACAGTTTGACCAACTTAGCTTTTCATAAATTGTACTTTGGAATGTCACATTGTTAATTTTAGTGATATTACTAGTTTCTGTTGTTTAAGTTATATTTAGCCATAGATAAATTTTGTCACACGGCCCATGTCTTTGTGTCCTTTTGAAATGATTGGGTAATTTGGTTTTTCTTGTGAAACTTCCTTGTCTTTACAATAGAGAAGAGAAGCTAACTTTGAATCAGGGCTGTACTCAGTTTCTCCTTCTAACAGAGGAGTTGCTGAGGTGCGGTCCCTTTGGGCTTCTCATTCCACTCATGGTGCTTTGAGTAATCCTTTTTTGCATCTTCATTGCACAGAGAGAAGTGTAACATGTCATTCCTTAAATCAAGAGAGAAGAGGACATTTTATAGAGCTTGGAAAATTCTAGAAATTCACAATAACTACTAACTTCATGCTAGGTCTGTTGCTAAGCACATACAAATACTATGCCATTTACTCCTCAATTACATCTCAATTAGAGAAGGACTACTATCTTTACCACTATATAGGTAAGAAAGCAGAAGTTTAATTATGTGTAAAGCACCCAGGCTACACAACTGCCTGTGGTTAGGTTATATAATTAGTAAGTGGCATACTTAACAAGTGGCTTTGTGACTCCCAAGCTCATGCTTTCATTGCTAAAGTATAATACCTCTAGGCAATTCTGAACCAAAGACATTTATAGCATTTAATTTTGAGTATTCTACATGAGTGACAGTATTTGGGGCAGTTGTCCTAGCCTCATAAATGATAAATCCTGGATAAATTTTGAAAAAAGAAAATTTTGACTCTGACTTCTCTATTTCCCCACATGAGAAACAATCACTAGAAACAACTGATTTTAGGCCTTGACTATATCTATATCACCCATTTATTACATTCTTGTGAATTTCTTGGTTTGAGTATGCCACCCGCTTCCTGTTGAGACCCTGAATGATACAGTCATCTTCTTGTTTTATCATCAAAGTTAAGACAACTGATAAAACTTGGTAGGTATATCGAACTAATAAAATACTTTTATTAGATGAGCAAGGTTCTCAAGGGTCTAAGACTGTGAGAAATCTGTGTCCCTTAGATTGGAAAATTTTTTATCAATGCCATTTTGAGCTATCTAATATTACTTTTGAATTATCTAATATTTTAAGTTATGTAATATTACCTTGGGGGATAAAGGCTACATAGATTTATGAAAATATTCTTCAGGTTAGTTATGAAATTTTATAAAATTAGATTCCATCCCCTTCTGAAGTTTATGGAAATTAAATGATCTTAAAATCTCCTTCTAGTCCAGCAGAACAAGGCTACAATATGTCTTCTTCATTTACTCTGCTTCTTTGTAATATGTTTCTCCACTTACTGCCAGCATTATTGTGGATATTTCAATGGTTTTCTGCCTTATACAGCATTCAGTTTTCCTGTCTATAAGTGCATGGAGGTTTACCAGACTATACTGAAGTGTAACAGATCCCTTTAGATATTGTTACTTTCACAGATGATTAATGGTTTCCAAACCAGGAGGGCTATCATTTCATCAAATATTCTGTTGAAGTACAGCCTTCCCTCAATATCCATAGGGGATTGGTTCCAGGATCTCCCTCAGATACTAACATACATGAATGATAAAGTCCCTGATATAAGTTGGCTTAGTATTTGCACATAACCTATGTATATTCTCTCATATAAGTCATCTCTAAATTACATATAATACCTAATACAATGTAAATGCTGTGCAAATACTTGTTATACTCTATTGTTTAGGCAATAATGGAAAGAAAAATGTCGACCTTCCAAGATGGCGACGGGTCTGAAGCGGCCGTGCCAGGAGACAGCGCGATCCTGAGAGCTGTGTGCTGTGATACCAGAGTATTAATTGCATTTCCAAGAGCAACAAAAGGCGAATAATTCTTTCAACAACGATCCTGGATCAACAAACAAGCGGCAGCAGGTTTGAGGTTTTGGGGCCAACACAGAGGAGGACTCCTGAGAGCACCCAAGCCCGGCTGCAGGAACGGGTGAGCGGCCCAGTCAAGAAAGGCCAGGAAAGCCAGTGGAACCGGCGCAGAAACGGAGTGAGGTGCGCCGGACCGGCCCAATGCTGCGAGTTCTGTGAGTCACCCCCAGCCCTGCCCCACTTGTGGGGCGAAGCCTGGCTGATCCCCGCCCGTCTGGCTCCCGCCTACCACACAAGGCTAGGTGCTCACAGCAGAGCTGCCTCCATTTTCTTGGGTGAAGGTGGAGACGGCTTAGTGAGGGCAGGCCAGCCATTCCGGTTGGCTCGGCTCCGCACTGAGATGTGCCATTTGCTTACCTCGACACGGGGCACCCCAGGGCCCATGGACCAGCCTACAATCCCACTCTCCCTGTGGATCTCAGACGGGGCTGGTAGCGTGGGGAGCCCCTGG
>NW_007736219.1:66734-67298 GCF_000696425.1 Galeopterus variegatus | reverse complement strand
GTGATCTCAGTGGGGATGCTAACACGCTGAGAAGTTATGCTCCGCATGCTCTGTTCAAGAACACGAAAAGCTGGAGGTGCCTTCTAGAAAGATTTCCATAAAAAGGGCTAAAGTTACAGCACGCAAAAAAGAACACCAGATTTGGAGGAAGAAAGATGTCGTTAATTTCAGCTCTGCCATTTCCTAGCAAGTAATTTAAACTCTGTCTCTGAGCGTTTACTACAATGTGGGTATTAACTATAACATTTACCTCTTAGACCAGTTGTGAGAATTAACTGAGATAATAGAATATTTCATACACATGATAATGAGATAATACAAAATTATATGGGATAATAAAAGAAAGATCATTTCATAAACGGGAAAACACTATCCAAATGCTCACGACTGCTGCTCCTATTACTTAAAGGAATGAGTTTCAGTTACTCAGAAAGTTTAATAACATAAATTTTCCTGGACAACGCCAGAAAATCAATGTTGTTTTAATCAGAGTTCCAGGCTTAAGAATGAGCTTAGTAAAAAATACTCAGATGGCAAAGTCTGAAGGGGTTCTGGACCCTGAAC
>NW_007736219.1:61827-65431 GCF_000696425.1 Galeopterus variegatus | reverse complement strand
TGGCCAACCCTCTGCTTCCATCTTTGCCTACAAGGCAATTGTACGACTCAAATCCAAAGGTTCTAATGGTATCATAAGTGAAAATATGTGGTCATTCTTACTATCTGTCCATATACGAAAGGGTTGGAACTTTCAATATCAGAATCAGGAATTATATAGCATCTTTACCAAAGAAGAGAGAAAGATCTTTTAAGGATGGACACAGGATTTTGGAATGGCCCCTTGGCATTCAGATTTTCTTTCTTGGGACAATGGGCCACTCCCATCAATGGAATAGTTTGTCATCGAGCAGAGACATGCTGCGTCTTTCAGACTGATGGCCTGCCTCCGCCCTCCTGTACAAGCTTGGGGACATCTTCATCACTATTTTCTCAAATAGAATGATTGCCAGGTGGTGGAGAACACAGAGTTAAGCAATAGATGGTCCCTGTCCTTAGGGAGCCAAGACCAGCACTCTGATGAGGCTGGAGTGGAGATCCGGGTGGGAAGGGGCGGGGGTGGGGAGGAGTGGGTAATAAAACCCAAATACTCAAGCCATAAAATGGGAAACATGAGCGAGATCCAAACCAGGTGGCAGGAAGGTTTTATAGAGAAGGGGGAAAGGCTTCCTGTAAGAGGTAGCTAGCCCTTGAAGGCACCGAGATGGACCCTGATTGCGAACAAAGGTGGCTTAACCTGAAGCACATGCTAGACAGACTCCAAGACACCTCACCGAAGATGAGACTAGAGAGTGCGGGGGCCGGACACACTGGGGAGGGCCTCAAGCACAGGTCTACTGATGCTCAAGGAAAAGAGGTATCAGAGCCATGCCGCCCTGGGTCTGAACTCTAGCCCTCGCCCTGTAGGTGTGGGGCTGAAGAGGAAGGACCTGGCAGTGACGTGCAGGAAGGCCTGGTGGGGCAGAGCGTGGAACCAGAGACACTGGCTGGGGAGAAACCGGGTCAGCGGAAGGAGTGGCAAAAAGCCTGCAGGGGGAATGGCGATGGAAACTGAGAGCCGAGAACGTCACGGAGGCCAGCTCATGCCGAAGCAACAGATAGGACAAGGCCAGTGCTGTTTCAGGAGGTCCCAAGTTCCCAGGAGAGCTGACAAACCGAGAAGTCGGAAGGATGAAGTTGGCTGGAGATCGCCGTGAGACACGCACCGCCTGCTGTGCTTTGCTCCAGGACCCACAAACCTGCGTTTCCAGTAACTTCACCCTCAAAGAATGGGGCTCCTTTCAGAACGGGAGACCTTGTTTTTAGAGACATTTTATATTCTGCTAAATCTGATGTGCATCTTCCATTCACTGCTCATTGCATCTGGACTGAGCACGTTCCAGGCGCTCCGTGGTCATGCATCCAGCCACAGAGTCCTGCCCTGGGCTCTGCCCACTGCGGCCCCATGTTGTCCTCCCTTCCCTTGTCATTGCAGCTGGGCTGCTGTCAGCAACAGAGCCAAAGATTCTTACATTTAAAAACTAAAAATGTGTGAAAAGACTTGCAACCATGGGGGTAGGTAACCCACGCTGTGAAAACAGGCTGTGTGACTGTATTTCATGCACTGGGTTCTTGTGCCTTCCTTGCTAAGCACAGACAGGACCATGATCACGACAAGGAATTCAAGCCAACAGACTAGAGGGATGTGTGAGCACAGGGAGCCGGATGGTGGGAAGCCAGGAAGGTGGGTGAACCCCTGGCCAGCTGGGCCTTTCCGGGCCTGGCCCCAGCCCCTCTGCCCCAGCTGCCTCCCTCCTGGTTGTCCATCCTGTGTGCTGTGCTCTGGACAAGGCCCGTCTCAGTGGTGCCCCCCCATGCCAGGTCTGCCCCCTCTTCAGGGAACCACCCACAACCCAGCCACAGGTACCTCCTCTCCAGACCCTCCTGTGATCCCGGGGGAGCCAGCTGCTCCCTCGGCCCTTCCTTCTCGCCCCTTCTATCTATAACAGCCCCTGCCACGGTCCTTCAGTCTGCACGTGTGTCCTAGCTGTGCAGCTGCCCTGGCTGTGCCCTGAACATGGGGACAGTCAGGGGACACTGGATGAGCTGATGATTGATACGGCTGAGAGAGACTCTCCGTTAGACAAAGTCAGGATTCTGGGCTCTGACAGCACGGTGCTGGCACTCTCTCCTTTTCCCACCTCCATCTCATCCAGGACAGTCAGGGTCAGTGCCTGGGAGGTAAAAGTGGAAGTGGGCTGCCTCAGAGACGGGAGGAATATGTTCCTGGATCCAGACACAAGCTGAGAGGCAGAAGAAACCTCTGCAGGCCTTGGCGTGGCCTCCTGGGCCCGGCTTCCAGCTTCCTTGCCGGTTCACCACGCAGCGAGCGCGTGTGCGTGCATGTGCGTGTCTGCTGTGAGCGCTGCCTGGGGGTGACACCACACGCCAGAACCCTTCTCTCGAGGGGCTTCCCTCTCTGGGGAGTGCGGTGCTGGGGGTGCTTCTGTGGTGCTGGGGGTGCTTCTGCAGCCCGGTGCTGAGGGTGTGGGTCTTTGCTGTCTGAGAAACGTCCTGGAGCCTGTATGACACATGCGACGGCTCCTTTTTAAATGTTAACTTCTGCTTCCTATGCTGTCGTCAGAGCGCCTACTGGGGAGAACTAGAGGTCACCTATCTAGTGCAATTCTCCCTGTGTGTGTGCTTGGGGCTGGGATGAGGAAGTCTTGAGGAAGCAGATTTTTTTTTTTCATGCGTGAGTGTCTCAGATGACAAAGCTTTCTCTAACCTCAAAGCAGCTGCCCAGACCACAAGGCCCAACGACTGCACTGGTTAATGGCTGAAATGCTCTAATGCTCCTGGGTGAGGAGAATATACACAAACGCTGGTCTCCAAGAGGCCCACAGCAGCCTCAACCTTCAGATCTCAGCAAGCACTCATCTGGCACGGCCTGGTACCAACGGCATTTTTCCTTATCACATTTCAGCTGTGGTTGAGCCAAAAAAAAAAAAAGTGAAGCTCAGTAAAATAAAGGCATCTGAGCATCCTACCCAGAGCAAAGCCCTGAAAACGACACTTTCTCTCTCAAAGAACCATTGAATCATGTTTTCCCAGGGAGAATTCTTTACCGTCTGATCTATTATGGTGAAAATCAGTAGAGGAGGGGAAAAAAAAAAAAAAAAACCACCAGTAATCATATACAAATCCACACTTTACAGAAGTCTAATGAAAAGAAGAATCCAATGAAAAGTATTAAACCATTTCAAGAAATACTGGAAAGAGACATGGACTTGGTATCCCAAACAACATCGAAGCTGCTGTTATAAGCATTTAGGAAAATGGCCCTGGCCGAGGTAGGTCATGAGAGGAATCTCAACAGTGGCTGCTTCCACACCACGGGCTGCTATTTACTGAGCTCTGCAGATGCAAGAAGGTTCTAAGTGCTGCGGCTCAGCTGACTCAGTCTTCCTGTGGGCCAGGGGAGGTAGGTGGGCTCAGGCCTGGGGTGGAGACACGCGACGGGGAGGGCTAGGGCATCCGGAGTAAAAATACCTGGGCAAATGTCCTGCCTTCACTAGCTTTCTAGCTAAGTGACCCTGGAGCAACTCTCTTGACTTGGCCCAACTGCAGTGTCTCATCTGTAAAACGGGACGAAGCTTACATGGTTTATCTATTCGGAGGTCATT
>NW_007736219.1:57015-61738 GCF_000696425.1 Galeopterus variegatus | reverse complement strand
AAAAAAAAAAAAAAAAGCCACCAGTAATCATATACAAATCCACACTTTACAGAAGTCTAATGAAAAGAAGAATCCAATGAAAAGTATTAAACCATTTCAAGAAATACTGGAAAGAGACATGGACTTGGTATCCCAAACAACATCGAAGCTGCTGTTATAAGCATTTAGGAAAATGGCCCTGGCCGAGGTAGGTCATGAGAGGAATCTCAACAGTGGCTGCTTCCACACCACGGGCTGCTATTTACTGAGCTCTGCAGATGCAAGAAGGTTCTAAGTGCTGCGGCTCAGCTGACTCAGTCTTCCTGTGGGCCAGGGGAGGTAGGTGGGCTCAGGCCTGGGGTGGAGACATGCGACGGGGAGGGCTAGGGCATCCGGAGTAAAAATACCTGGGCAAATGTCCTGCCTTCACTAGCTTTCTAGCTAAGTGACCCTGGAGCAACTCTCTTGACTTGGCCCAACTGCAGTGTCTCATCTGTAAAACGGGACGAAGCTTACATGGTTTATCTATTCGGAGGTCATTCTTCTCTTGCCTTTCACATCTCGCGTCTGACTCACCAGCAAATCCTGACTCTACCTTTCAAAGGCATCCAGAATCTGATCACTTCTTACCCCTCTCCCACCACCCAAGCCTGGGCCACCCATGGGGCACACTACAGCAGCCCTGGCCTCCCTGCTGCCACCCCGGCCCTGCAGGCAACCCTCACCAAAGCAGCCAGAGCTATTCTGTTAAACCACTCAAAGGTCAGACCATGTCACTCCTCTGCTCAAAACCATCTACAAGAAAGAGCCAAGATCCTTGAGACCCTCCCCAAACAGACCCTGGTCTCCCACCCCTTCACTGTGCTCTGGCCCTGGTGGCCTCCTGGCTGCAAACACACCAGGCAATTCCTGCCCAGGGCTTGATGCTCCCTGTGCCTGACACCCCTGCCCACACGCACACTCGCTCCTCTCTCTCAGCAAGGTCTTCCTTGGCCATCCCATTTAAAATCACAACTCTCGGCTGGCCAGTTAGCTCACCCCTGCCCAGGGCTTGATGCTCCCTGTGCCTGACACCCCTGCCCACACGCACACTCGCTCCTCTCTCTCAGCAAGCAAGGTCTTCCTTGGCCATCCCATTTAAAATCACAACTCTCGGCTGGCCAGTTAGCTCACCTGGTAGAGCGTGGTGCTAATACTACCAAGGTCAGTGTAATGGGTCCCTGAACTGGCCAGCCACCAAAAAATAAAATCGCAACTCCCACTCTCACTTTATCTTCTTCCCCAGTTTATTTTTCTCTATAGCATTTGCCAACACCTAATATATCACGTTCACTGTCTGTCTAGAATGTAAGCTACATGAAGGCAGTAATCTTGTCTGCTTAACTATATTCCCAGTGCCTACAGCATGGCCTGGCACACACAGGTGCCCAGTAAGCAGGGTTTTGGGGTCAGACAGACCTGGCTTCAAATGACAGTGCCGCACAATTTTTTTTTTTTTTTTTTTTGAGTGTGATTCCTTGGGTCAAATTCCTTTCTCAGTTTTTTTAACCTGTTGATTGTGAAGAATAATACCCATTTCTCAGGGTTGTCTATAAATTCTCAACAAGTAATTGTTACTGGTCCGCTGTGAGCCTCAAATGAAATGATATAGGAAAGCACTCCTTAAATGGAAAAACAGTATAGAACTGAAAAATATTACTTTCTTGTGTGCTTATAATGTGCCAGGCACTGGTTTAAGCCTTTATAGGTAGCAGCTCCTATAATCCTCATGACAATGCTATGCTGTCGGTAGTGTACGTTTCCCCAATTTACAATGGGGAAACTGCAGTCCCAGGATCACCAGGCTGTGGGGCACAGGCCCCAGCCTTGCTGTCTAACTCTTACCCACTGGGCACTACCATCTCCTCCAGCCATACTGTTATTAGCAACAAAAACTGCTGGGCAGATATTAAAAACAGCTTGGTACCCAAATTTCAGTACTTCCCCTCTGTTCTGGAGAGAGCAGTGCTCACTGATCCTCTGCTCCTTTGCCAACCTTTTCTTCCTACTCCTGATCCCTGCTCCCCACAGGGCCTGTCAATGACCTCATTCAGTTCTCTGGTCTTATCCTTTTCCCTTCATGACCTTAACTACTTTCATGATAAAGCTCCTTCTGAGTAACACAAGGAGGAACTTGTAACTTAAATGCATTTAAATTTAAATGCACAGTTTAATTTAAATAACTTAAATGCACTTTTGGAGTTGGATTTTTCATATCTGGTGTCAAGATAAGAGAGATTTAGTGCTACGGTTTGATGCTACATCTGTGCATCTTTTAGGAAAGGGATAGAATCTTTCTATTTCTGTATTTCCAGCACCTAGCATAATCCCTGACATACAGAAGCCACTCAATAAGTGTGTTTCACCTGAACTGCAAATTGCTGATGGGGAAACTGAGGTCCCAAGAAGCTAAGTTATTGAATTGGGCTATACAAGTGTGGGGTCCAAGCCAGGATGAAAACCCAGGCCTCCCTGGCCTTCATTACTGTGTTTGCTTCAGACTCTAGCTAGAAAACTCTCCCAGCTGTTTTCATGCTCCTGTCTGCCTCCCCAAACCACCCTATATACTACATCCAGAGTAAACACTGGACAATGGCTGCATGATTTCACTACACAGCAGTTTTCTACTGCATCATGACCAAATTCTTCTGCAGTATTCCAAGGCCCTCGGTAATATGACTCCACTCTACTAAAACAGCCTTATGTGTGCCAAACACTCCCAGTAAGTGTTGCTCAACTGGACTACAGATTGCTGATAGGGAAACAGCAACTTGCAGCTTGGCTGCAACACCTCATGTGTGTCCACTGTGTGTGCAGCCCATTCCCTTCCTACCGGGCAGATCTCCTCGCCATTGCCCACCCTTCGTCACTCCTGTCTGTAATGGGCTCCAAAATCCTCAAGTGTGGATGAAAGTTAATAATGCTGCCTTTTTAGCTAGAGCAATTTTACACGATATAGAGCTATTATAAATTCCCAAAATGTACTGCAGAAAAACCAGGGGAAACAAATAGTAAATAAAAAATTCTATTGTTTTTCTTTCATCCCATTGCGACAAAAAACACATTATGTTAAATTTTACCGTCTTAACCATCTTTAAGTGTACAGTTCAATAGTGTTAAGTAAATTCACACTGTGGTGCAACACATCTCTAGAACTTTTTCATCTTGCAAAACTGAAACCCTGTATCTGTTTAACACTAACCTCTCCTCCTTCCTCCCCCTGTTCCTTGGCAGTCACCTTTCTACTTTTTGTCTATTATTTTGACTATTTTAGATATTTCACATGAGTGGAATCATACAATATTTGTCCTCTTGTGACTGGCTTATTTCACTTAGCATAATGCCCTTGAGGTTTCAGAATTTCCCTTTTTTAAGGCTGTATAATATTTCATTGTATTTGTGTATCACATTCTGTTCACCCATCCATTCATTTGTGGATGAACATTTGGGCTGCTTCCACCTCTTGTTATTGTGAATAATGCGCCTATCAACATGGGTACGCAAATTATCTTTGAGACCCTGCTTTCAATTCTTTGGGATAGATACCCAAAAGTGGGATTGCTGGATCATAAAGTAGCTCTATTTTTAATTTTTTGAGGCACCTCCACAGTTTTCTGCAGCCACCGCACCATCTTACATTGCCGTCAACAGTGTACAAGGGTTCCAACTTCTTCACAACCTCACCAACTATATTGTTTCTTTTGTTGAAAAATAGGCATGGAAAAGCCTTTTTGAAAACGATCTTGTAAACACAGAGCAAAGATTGTTCCAAACTGAAATCACTTTTAGAACCCCAACTCTTCAATATAGACAGCATCAACACAAGAGCAGAGTGTGTGTTCTTCTTCCATAGCACTTAAAACTCCCGTTAAGGTGAAGGACACCCTTGATCATGTCAAAGCTCTGCACACTGATTGTGGGCACATGCCTCTGACTAGGGACAATTCCCAGAGAATATATCTTTTCCACAGAGTACTATCAATTCCAAATACTCAATAAAAATGAATTGATGACATTCTTGTTTAATAGTCAGGGTTAACCATCACCCTCCTGGAAACACTGTCCTCCCCGTCTCCTTGTGCATTGTACTTGGCTACCCTCTACCTGTGGCACCACTGGTCCCTCCACTGGCCCTATCCCTTACATGGTCACATCTTGAGTTTCAACCTCTGCATGTCTCATCTCGCATCCAAATCTCTGTTCACTTTCTGCATGATCTGACCAACTCTCCAGGGTGCTGCTGTCATCTCAGAATTCCCTGGTTCACACTGCCAGCCCTGGCCAGACACAGCTTAGGACAACTGCAGAGACCCGTGTGGTATCCACAGAGGATGTGCCATTTTCTGGGTCAGCAGGACTGTTACAAATACAATCAGAGAAGACATCATCAACAGCAGTAACAAAGTGCCAACAATAAGCAGTTTATATAATCCTCAGGAGAGTAGCAGACATTCTTCTGTCTGAACTTAGATTTTACACTTGTGGAAGGACCACTCCTGACAACTGATTCTAAAGGTGGATTTTTATGACAGGAAATATTGTGCACATCAACATATTTGCACACACAGAAAGCAGGCCCACAGCCCACGTCCTGGTGTGTTTTTTTTTTTTTTTTTTTTTTAAGTAGTTGGATTCAATTTGCTAATATTTTGTTGAGCATTTTTGCATCTATGTTCATGAGAGATATTGGGCTGTAGTTTTCTCT
>NW_007736219.1:52858-56015 GCF_000696425.1 Galeopterus variegatus | reverse complement strand
ATTTTCCCCCTTCTCCTGCTGTACGGCCTTGCACAGTTAAGCACTCTTAATCGGAGTGACAGGATTTCAAAAGCACTGAACGGGGGTGTCCCAGGACATTGGTTTTGAGTCCTATCAAGGACACCTTAGAAAAGGCCTTGACCTCTCTCAGACTTTGCTTCCTCATCTGTAACTGAGAAAAATGCCCCTGCCTCAGGTGTCTGGGGGGGAGAGGGTGTCCTGGCCAGGGTGCACCAAAGGGCGGATGTTGAAGTGTTTGTTAAACAGAAGGGAGGCGAGAACCACCACAGCGGGCTTCATAATCAGGCCCTTGACGTGAAAGGGATGCAGATGTGCTACTTTCATAATGGGCTAGGCGATCACCAACGCTGACTAGCTAATGAGCATCGCCCTTTCCCAGCCAGCTGGCTCCTTGGCAGGGATTTCCCCTCACTTGACTTCGGGGAAATTCCCATGCTTAGAATAATCTGTTAAAAACACACACTTTAGAAAACCTCCTGCTGAGCACTCCAACTTCCTCCAGCCTGAGATAAGCCATGCTGGCTTCTCATTTTATTTTATTTATTTTATTTTTTTTAAAAGATGACCTGTAAGGGGATCTTAACCCTTGACTTGGTGTTGTCAGCACCATGCTCTCCCAAGTGAGCTAACCGGACATCCCTGTGTAGGGATCCGAACCCGTGGCCTTGGTGCCATCAGCACCACACTCTCCCAACTGAGCCACGGGCTGGCCCCTTGGCTTCTCATTTTAAAAACGGAAACAGTTAGGCAGGCAGGCAGCAGTGCCCACAGCTGTATGAAGCTTTCACAGGCTGCTGCTCCGTGGGCTGCAACCACGAGGATCCTTGATCCCCGACAGCGACCGTGGAGTGGTGGAGACGCACACAGAGGAAGAAGCCAGGTCAGAACATGCTGTGCAACTCGCAGGGCACCTGCTCCATTCATTCCTCTTCAGTGGTTCCCAGCACCTGCAGCTGCCAGCATCAAATTACATTGGGAACATGCAGAAACACAAAGATCCTGCCCTACCCTGGACCACTGAACCAGGTTTGGGGTGGGGGTGGGCCTTCAGGTTAAACCCACTTAAACCACAACACATACATGGGTTTGTTCCACAACATGTACTTTTTGCCGCCTGTCCATGCAGCAAGCCACAAGTTGCAGGGTGACAGCTTCTGATCACACTGGTTGAAAACCTCTGCATATGGCCATTCTATACCACCTGTTCCAATAAAAAGGCAAAATCCTTTTGTCCATCCTGATCTCTCCACCTGGAGCAACTCCCCACACCCCACCCCAAATAGCTGATTAAATTCTGACTCGTCCTTCAAGTTTAACTGTTACTACTTAGTGATGAGCGCCATGGTTTTTCAGCTCTCTGCCCTGTTACTCCCTGACCCCAACAGTAGCAATCTCTGTCTTTAATGTTCTAGAAACACATCAGGTTTACCTCATGCTTATTAGTCAGCATTGGTTGACTGAATTAAAACATAAAAATATCTTTCATACTCTAGCATGTAAAGTGTTACTGCTGGAAAAGCCGCCATTACGTCTAATCTAGACTTGCAAGCCATTCTCCATGAATAGCATTTTTGAATCTTTTGAACACACAGACAACAGTAAGAACAATGGGCTGGCCGGTTAGCTCCATTGGTTAGAATACAGCCTTGTAACAACAAGGTCAAGGGTTTGGATCCCCATACTGGCCAGCTGCCAAAAACCAACCAACCAACCCAAAATGATAAGGTCAAAATAGCCCCAGAAATGGACATATCAACCCTTACTGATAACCTTTTATAATGTCTAAGGAGCTTTTAAAAATAATTCCCCCATGTACAGCTTTACATCTGTATTCAGCTTAGGACCCTGTTGACTTCTATTGCCCCAGAGCTGATAGGGGTAAGACACCTCATGACTGACCTTAATTATACCAAACCCTGAAAGTGGATTTTCTTCTACAAATGGCTTAACGTTATTTTAATCAAGTAAACTGCCAGTAAATGAATAATTTTCCCCCTTCTCAATTTAAAGCCAAAGCTTGCCCTGGAGTTGTGTCCTATATACTCTATATATCATTTAAAAACAAAAACAAAAAACCCCAGAGCTGGCCGGTTAGCTTAGTTGGTTAGAGCTCGGCGTTATACCACCAAGGTCAAGAATTCAGATTCCCTTACTGGCCAGTGGCCAAAACAAAAACAAAATTTAAAAAGCCTTACTGTGCTCATCTGTAAAATGGGCATCCAGGGCCCCATGAGGATGGGAAGTCAGGCCAGAAGCTCCAGACAGCCAGCATGCAGGGTTTTCCCACCCCATCCCACCCCCCCACGATCACAATCACTCCAGACCCCACCCCCCACCCTACCAGCAGCTCTGCTCCCTCCTGCTCTGGAAGCTCAGCCTGCATCCTGTCCAATGCAGACCTGAGGTCTAGGCTTTGGGTGTCTTGTGCTGAGCCCCCAGGCTCTACCTGTGGATTGCCTCTTGGTGTCTGTTTTCTCTTCTTAGCCAGTCACTGCTCCTCCTTGGGCTTCTGGATCAGCTGATGGCTCCTCCTGCCCATCCTGACTGACACCTGCAGATCTCTCCTGGTGCCCTCTTCTCCCTGACAGCTCTTGCAATGGCTGCCTGGCTGAATGGACAAACCAAGCAATAACCCATCTGGTCTCAATGCATCCAAATGGGCATCCAGGGCCCCATGAGGATGGGAAGTCAGGCCAGAAGCTCCAGACAGCCAGCATGCAGGGTTTTCCCACCCCATCCCACCCCCCCACGATCACAATCACTCCAGACCCCACCCCCCACCCTACCAGCAGCTCTGCTCCCTCCTGCTCTGGAAGCTCAGCCTCCATCCTGTCCAATGCAGACCTGAGGTCTAGGCTTTGGGTGTCTTGTGCTGAGCCCCCAGGCTCTACCTGTGGATTGCCTCTTGGTGTCTGTTTTCTCTTCTTAGCCAGTCACTGCTCCTCCTTGGGCTTCTGGATCAGCTGATGGCTCCTCCTGCCCATCCTGACTGACACCTGCAGATCTCTCCTGGTGCCCTCTTCTCCCTGACAGCTCTTGCAATGGCTGCCTGGCTGAATGGACAAACCAAGCAATAACCCATCTGGTCTCAATGCATCCACCAAGTGAGCGCTTAGTGTGTACCAGGTGCTGTGCC
>NW_007736219.1:50466-52089 GCF_000696425.1 Galeopterus variegatus | reverse complement strand
CCGGTGCCTAATACGAAGCATCTCACTCAGGACTCCCAAGCACCCTGGATCATCACTGTCCGTTTATACAGGAGGAAACTGTGGCTCAAAGAGGCTAAGTGACTGCTTCCAAGTGGTGGGGCTGGATCCAAAGTGATCCTGTCCCGAGTCTGCCTGCTCCTGGCCCCACTTAGCTCAGACTGATGGGAGGGGATGGGACAGCAGCCCCACAGCCCACCCTCCCTGGGCCTGCTCCTTGCCAGAGCATCCTCTTGAGAACCACCAGGCTGTCCCTCAGGGCACCAAACCCCTCCTCCGCCCCCTCACAGCTCTCAAATGAAAGAGAGCCCACTGATGGCAAGCTTCATTCTTTAGTTTTTATTGGCATATCACCTAAGGTTGATTACATACTGTGCCTGTCTCATTACACATACTCGCTTAGCACGGTGTGTGTATGGGAGACAACCATCCCTGGAACCCACTGAGCAAGGGAGCTTTCAGAGCAGGAGAATGAGAGACTGCTGCAGAACTGGCTTGTCCAGGCAGAACTGGCCAGAGCCCGCTTCTTCCTCTCTGCAGCCAGGCTTCTCCCACGTGCAAATTCGTCTCCCAGAGGACAAGGTCTTGGATGGAAGACTCTGGCATGCTGTGTCTCTTTAGCAACATCGTGGGAGCATTGCCCTCAGAGCTGGAGCCTCTGCATGAGTGTGGGAAGGAGGAGTGGAGGAATGCTGGAGGGTCGTGAGAAGGCCGCTGATCTCTGGGTGGGATAAACACACAACTGCTCACAGCCCCAGGCGCCTGGCCTGTGGGTAGGGCCCCCACACCAGGCATACTATTCTCGCTGGGTGCTGTGTTAGATGCTGGCATTACCGAGCCCTGTCACTCAAGTGACAGGCATGACCACTGTGAAGGGAGGTCTGGGTTCTCCATATAGAAACAGCGGGGCAAATTTTTTCTCTTTTTCTAAATTTAAGCTAGTGAAATGGAGTACACAGTGGCCTTGTTTTGATAATCTGCCAGACACAGAAGCCACAGCCACATCCGTATTTTCTCTAAGCCAGCACAGAAATCAGTCAACACAGGGAAGAAAGCACAAACTGCAAACTACTACTGCTCTGACACGTCCCCCAGCAGCTTTCAAGTTGCTCATTCATTCCAGTGCGAGGTACTGGCTCTACTGAAGGCAAAAACAAGACAAGATCTGTTTGTAAAGCGTCCCATTGTATCCATGTACAGCAGCCAGGGAAGCATTTTTTTCTTACTTTGTTTTAAGAGTACGCGATTACAATTTGTAACTTCCTAGGGTGAGAGTATAACATTTCTTTCACATTTAAATAGGAACTAGACGAGTTGACAATTCTCACAAAAACTAGAGAAGTAAGGGTGCGATCAGGAGCAACGCGGTGAGCAAACACCGGCAACGGTGCATTTCAAAATCAGCTCACAGTCTTAAACCTCACACACCCCAGGTTATCAAAGAACATTTTTATGTACGAAATTTCAGGGCCAGCCCGTGGCTCACTCCGGAGAGTGTGGTGCTGACAACACCAAGGCCAAGGGTTCGGATCCCTATACAGGGCTGGCCGGTTCGCTCACTTGGGAGAGCGTGGTGCTGACAACACCAAGTCAAGGGTTAAGATC
>NW_007736219.1:36195-49360 GCF_000696425.1 Galeopterus variegatus | reverse complement strand
GGCGGCGGCGGGAAGTGCAGAAACCGCTTATTCACCACCCCCGCCCGCCCGGCTGCCCAGACGCGACTGAGGGGACGCGGCAGGGGCCGGCAGGCAGGAAACTCCAGACTGAGGCAACACCTACGCACCCAGCCCCGCACTCACACGGCTGCACCTGCACCCAGCCCCGCACACTCACACGGCTGCCAGGTGCAGCCGGGGGCCTTCGCAGAAGCTGGTGGAAACGTCTGCTGCGCTCAGCTGCGACCCGCAGCACAAGCTAGACTTCCAGAGAGCTTTTCAGAAAGGATCTGTTTCATGGGGAAAAGGCAGAGTTGCTTCGTTCTAAAACGGAGCTAGGATTCCATACAATGGTATGAGAAAAATGTGAGTCATGATACTGCATTATGTTAACTGTAAATTCATGAAATCACTTTAAAGGGGGGATTTTATTTAAAAGGTGTATGTGGAAACGTGTATATACTGTGAAAGAGACATGTATATCTTTTACTAATATGTAAAGTATATACCCTCTATAAAGAAGAAAACTTTTTAAAAAAAAGGTTCCCTCTAGATAACACTGTGGGTTATTTTTATTTCTTCTACACTTTTCTGTATTTTTCAAATTATCTACAGGGAGCAAGTCTTCCTTTCACACTGTGGAGCAACAACTGTTACAAACGGGGTGCTCCCTTCAACTCCTCCATGACAGGAGGACACGGCCTTTTTAACTTTATGAACGATGAGATAATACAGTCATGTGCCACTCGGGGGATCAGTTCTGAGAAATGCATCATTAGGCAACTCTGCCTTTGTGCGAACGTCATAGAGCATTCTTACACAAACCTAGATGGTGTAGCCACAGCACAGCTCGGCTGCATGGTGCAGCCATTACAATCCCACAGGACCACTGTCCTACAGGCAGTCATCCTGGACCTGAACGTTGTTATGCAGCACATGACTGCATACGCAAAGTAGTGATCACAGGATCATCTCTCAATAAATCTGGTTAGGTTTAAAAAGGTGACAGTGCCAATTAGTAAAATGCATGCTTTACAGTGATGAACTTTTTGGAGTCAGACTGCCTGTGTTCAAATTCTGCTTTACCAGCTTCTGGTCAACATGGCAGAATACACGGTCCCCAGCGTGACTCTCTCCCACAAATCAACCAATTTAAAACTTTTAAAAAGCAACGATAGCCAAGCTGGGGCCGCTAGAGCTCAGGGGAAGAGGAGGAGAGACGTATGAAGTGTATGAAGGCAGGAGAAGCCACAATGAGAGAAACAAAGAAATGCTCCGATAGTTTCGAGCTCCGGCCATTTCCAGGCTGGAACTGGTGAGCACATGGAGCAGGAGCTGGCAAAAGCCGCAGCTGTGCCCTTCAGATGGAGTTGCCTGGAGGCAGCAGGGGAGAAGAGGGCCTTGGTGGTCCCCAGGCCAGCAAGACCACTAACAGGGTTGTTGTAGACCCACATAGGAATGAGGACCCACAGACAACTGAGAAAAGGTGACACTCAGAGGCCCGTCCCATGGGAAGTGTTTGGAGTGCATGTGGTGGCAGAGGTGGACCCATCAGGGGAACACTGGGGCACAGCAAGGACAGCTGATTTGCCCCCCAATTAGCACAGGACCACTCAGTGGAGACTGGTCGGGAATACAGAACTGCAGGGGGTGCAGTTTGCTGAAAAAACTCAGGCCCAGACCAGAGTTTTCACATAACCCAGGTGGTATGGGACCTCACAAGACCTGGAAGTACCTACAAGGTCGACAATTAAAACCTGAGCTGCACAAAAAGCTTTCCCCACGGGCCGGCCCGGTGGCGCACTCGGTAGGGTGCGGCGCTTGGGAGCACGGCAGCACTCCCACCGAGGGTTCAGATCCCATATAGAGACTGGTCCGCTCACTGGTTGAGCGCAGTGCGGGTGCGACACCGAGGGTTGCGATCCCGTTGCCGGTCACGGTACGGGAGCGACACCGAGGGAGGGTTGCGATCCCATTACCGGTCACGAAAAAAGACAAAAAAGGAAAAAAAAAAAAAAAAGCTTTCCCCAGGGAATCAGCACAGGGCTCAAGGGCTGGTCCACACAGGAAGTTCCCCCATTTTAGAAGTAAGCAAAGGACAACAAATTGTTTCCAGCGCAGAGTTTCATTGGTTGGAACAGTGAATAATCTAACACAGAACTGAAAGAAAAAACAAAATACCCACAGACCAGAGAAAAAGTATGATATTAACCAGTAAAGGTCTAAAGCCACCAAAGAACACCTATAAAACCTAGAAGGACTGGGAAGCTCCTTAGGCCCCCAAGCCAGGGAGGGGGGAGGGCTGGGGGCCTCAGTCATGCCCCGACACCCACACCCAGCCCAGCGACAACCACCGAGCTGCCACAGGAAACACCCCAGGCTCCAGAGCAGGGGCAATGGGGGGCGGAGGGCTTCAGCCATATCCCCCTGACATCTGCATTCAGCCCAGCGACAATGAAACCACCACTGGAAGCCCCCGGTCTCCCCTGTGGGAATGAGGGGAATGCCATGGGCCTCAACTACACCCCCCCTCCTTCTTTCTCCCACACCCTATTCCCTCCCCCTTTCCCTCTCCCCCTCCCACCCAAATGCTCTGTGACATCTTAGAATGTGGAAACAGATGGAGCCGGGGACTGACCCCTCCTCCCACAACCAGGCAAGGAGCATGCCCAAAACACTACATCCATGTGCGTGGCCCACCACAGCCACCACAATAACCATGGCTGCCACAAAAGCAGCTAGATGCCACAACCACCATGCAGATGGTTCGCCAGCCACTCAAGAGCATTGACACAAGGAGAGTCGTCACCAGCAGAGACCAAAGAAGAGAAAAGGATGTCTCCACAAATCACACTTGAGAGTGACAGAAGAAGCACCTGCTCTACGATAATAGTGGGGACTTAAACACACCTCTCTCCACACTGTACAGATCCCCTAGGCGACAAATCAACAGAGGAACCATTACTCTTTCAGAAGGAGAAAAGAAATCTAGGGTTATCGGAGGTGAAAGCGGGGAGGGAGAGGGATGGGGAGAGATTTGATAAGGGATATAAAGAATAAGTACTATTTATAATATATTTTATTATACTATTTATAATAATATATATGCTAATAATATTGACTTGATCAACATACATCAATGTTGAATCCCAAAATATGTATAATTACGATTCAGTTAATTAATAAATACTATTCTGCTCTCCCATAACTAAATTAGAAAAAGCTTCCATGGGCCGGCCCGTGGCTCACTCGGTAGAGTGTGGTGCTAATAACACCAAGGCCCCAGGTTCGGATCCCACATAGGGATGGCCGGTTCGCTCACTTGGAGAGCGTGGTGCTGACACCACCAAGTCAAGGGTTAAGATCACCTTACTGGTCATCTTTAAAAAAAAAAAGATGACTTAAAAGAGCCAAATATTTAAAATGTTCAATAGCTCACTGAAGAGGGGCATATTTATTCTCAAAGGTAGTGCTTTATTGAGTTAAAGACTCAAAAGACTCCTTGAAATTGTTTTTCATAGCAGACTACTCTACCATGTAAAGTTTCCTAAGTATACCTCATGAAATACTATTTGCATAATAGGCTCCATGAAAAAAGTTTGAAAACCACTGTACAGTGTTGGACATCCACAGGGTACATTAGTAATCACAGGCTCTAAGAAGTCAGAATAGAGAGCTGTGTAATCTAGTTTAACATAGAATTTCCCAGTCTCAAGTGGCCACAAAGCTCTCTTACAATAACACATATTACTGCCCCAAAGAAAGCAACCTACAGTTTTGCTATTCAAAGTGGGATCCATGGACCAGCAGCATAGGCAATGACCCAGGAGCTGGACAGAAATAAAGATACTCAGGCCCCATCCCAGATCTGTGGAATCAGAATCTGCATGCGAACAAGATCCCAGGTCATTCAAATGCCCATGCGAGTTTCAAAAGCATTGCCTGAGCAGCTCAAGAAACTGCATCATACTTTGAGAAACTGCTACGTGACAAATCCCGAATGCCAGCGAGCCTTTTCCATCAATTCAAAGTGAAGGCCACGGAATGAATGGGTAGGCCTGGTTTCAACCAGAATAAAAAAAATGCTGACTGCTGAGATACAAAGTGGGAATTGATTCTAATAAGTATCCATTCTAAAAAAAGCCTAAATTCCAGCAGGAGGCAAATAAAATCCGGAGTGTTTCCGTTTTCTTAAAAAAATTTTTTCTTTTGGTTAAAATGGCTACTTTACAAAAAGATAAAGCTCTCACTACAACATTTCCTTAGTACTATCTACTTTTCACTGGCGTCTGGTACAGAGGATAGATTCTGTTTCCCAAGGATTTTTTCTAAATCCGGAGATGTGGGGGCAGGGCAGTAGACTAAGAGCCTTGGAAGTTTAGGATCTTAAATCGGAGGCGCTCACTAAGTAAACTTATTTTACTGCACACTCACAACAAGATAAAAAGAAGGAAAATGGTAAATAAACAAACAAAAACTGCAAAGGATGTCGACCCAACAACCCTTCTAAGATATTTTTGGAACAAACTGCTACTAACTTAGAAAGGGGCATGACAGAACAAAGACAAGTTCTGACTTTAAGCTTTAAAAAAATACTTTAGTGATTAGAGCCTACACTTACTAGATCAATAAGAACGCTACAACAAAAACCTTAAGCACAGCTGAAAGAAGTCTTAAAATCCTTCCCCTCCCTCCCCAGTTAACCTCTTCTCTTTGGATAAGATACCATCACAACACATCATTGGGACTGGGAAGTTACAAACATTGATTACTAGCAACACCAAGGGAATTAAGCAAAGGGATCAGTCCCACAGAAGTAGAGAAATCTAAACTGCATATTAATATCAAATATGTAGAAATCAGAGGATAAAATAAACATTGAAAACACATAGGATGTTACGATCATTTTTTTTGTCTTTTTGTCTTTTTCCCGTGTCCGGCAACGGATAGCAACCCTCAGTGTTGCCCCCGTACCGGACCGGGGACCGGCAACGGGATTGCAACCCTCGGTGTTGCTCCCGCGCCTCGCTCAGCCAGTGAGTGGGAACCGCGGTCTGTATGTGGGATCCGAACCCTCGGGCGGGAGTGCTGCCGCGCTTCCCAAGCGGCGCACTATCCAGTGCGCCACCGGGCCGGCCCAATGTTATGATCATTTTTATTCTATATAGAAATTTATTTTCAGCACTGTGGCCCCAAGACTCATATATATTTACATACGTATGGAAAAGAAATGCCATAAAACTATTGAAGAGGTAAGTTAGTAGCAATACCTCCAACTCCAAGCAGCAGTCACCACTTTACCTCTCCAAGATGGGTTCTTGAGATTGACTAGGTGGTCGTTAAGGTTTCTTTTAGCTTTGAATTTCTGATTTCTTATTTTTAATAAAATATGGTATATATTTTCTTATATGACCACCTTCTGATTATGTGCAGAAAGGAGACCTGCACTGGATATCTACTCAGCAACCAAAGTTTCCCAACTACTGCTGCTTCTCTGCTGTTTCCTCAAAGCAGCAAACTCCCTATGTGGTACAGAGATAGTCACAACCTGGGAAAATATCCCAGGAACTTTAGTCCCCACTAGGTTTGGATGTGGCCCAGTTACCAAGAACTCCAGGAAAGGTGCTGGGTAGCAGGAGGCCCTGGGAGACACAGTAATACTATTCTTTGGCAGAGCACTACTGTCGATTTTAGAGAATGGGCTCAAGGATGGGCAGCACACCAGCCAAGAACCCGGGAACCCCCTACTTCGGGTTGCCGCCGACTGGACTGAGCCACAGTCCAAATTCCCATATGGGCAATGACCACCTGGAACCAACATCACAAAGCCAGGATCTATGCACACTAACTAGCCATCTTCCATAACTACAGCTTCTTAGGCTGGGTTAGGGGATTCCTACACAGGAAATAATTTGCTACATTTGCTATCAGTTATGCAGACCAATGTTCTCTTGTCCATTAGCGTAAATAATTAAGTGCCCAGAGTAATCCTTCAATTCTGAATGGATTAAAGACAAACATTATTATTAATCTACAGGACACTGGCTATTTTCCAGAGAAATCTGAAAGACGTTTAACACACAACACAACATTTTCTAGTACATATTGTTGTGCGACTGTAAACACTGTTTCAATTCGCTGAGTGCTCCTGTTTGGCTCAGGCAGACTTGGTTTAGGTCTTCCTGAAACACCATTCAGCAGCCACCCTCTTCACCAGAGCAGGGGAGGGCCGAGTCACAGCACGCAGCATGCAGCACGCAGCATGCAGCACGCAGCACGCAGGAAAGGGAGCCGCGTTACAGGAACTGTACACTGTGTGAGAGCCGTCAGTGCGAGCCTGCAGACTGTGATGAAAGGAGCTCTCTCTGTGCCTGCGAAGCTATTGCTTTTCCTCCTGGGGCAATGTGGACATAAACACACAAAACCACGGAAAACGTGCTCTTAGTGGCTTAAATGAACCCTCTCATCATTACCCCTACTCCGCACCCCACCCTCTCCAAAGATTGCTCCAAACAAGACAGACTGTCTCTGGTCACTGAGCAGAATTTTGAAGAACGAAGAAACAAATATAAAATTCCCCTTTAAAAGACAAGGTGCTGCCTTCATTTGACAGCCATTGCTTTCCCGACCTCTCTAAGCACATGGGTTTTTCATCCTTCAAGGCCTAGTACGTAGTTCACCTCTTTTCTGTATTTATCTTTGGCCAGTACAGGAATCAAACCCTGGACCTTGGTGTTATCAGCACCATGTTCTAACCAACTGAGCTAACTGTCCAGCCCCCTCTGTATTTATCTTTATCTAGTTATCTTTGGGTTTCAAACATAACAAGAACACAAGAAGTATTGGGTGAATTTCACTTTTATCTTTGTTTTAGTAAAAGGCAATCATTAGGGCGTAGTCTTAAGAACTGCCAAACAGATACACCTTCCCGCAAATAAATGAGATAATTTTGTGTTTTGTGATGGAAAAGCATAGCACCTGGGAGACAGTGAGTGGAACAGGAAGCAGTTTGGGCTTTCAAGTCTGTTTGATCTGGTTTGAGTGCCAGCGCCACTATCTACTGCTTAAATCTTGCTTAGCTGAGCTAGGAAGTTACTGAATACTTCTAAGTCTCGGATTCCTTGTCTGTAACATCAGGCCAGTAACATATACAGAGTACTGGTACGTGTGGTTGTTTTCTGGATGTTTACACATCTTGCTCTCCTTCCTCTGATGTTTCACATTCTTCTCCTTTTAAAATCCAATTTTGGAAACTTAGTAATTAGACTAAGACATGATATTTTGAAGAATTTTTATTTAACTCTGTTAGTTTAGAAAGATTTGAACAAATACAAATTTTAGACCTGAAAGTGTTTTAACTACAAGAAGATGAAAATTCATGAGTTTGTTGGAAAATTGTTAAATATTTTATTATGTTTTTCTGAGACAAGGACTAGAAACACTAGAACACTAGACACACAAAAATCAGTAGCATTTCTATACTCCAACAGTGAACATGCAGAAAAAGAAATCAAGAAAGCAGGGCAGGCCCATGGCTCACTTGGGAGAGTGCGGTGCTGATAACACCAAGGCCATGGGTTCAGATCCCTATATAGGGATGGCCAGTTAGCTCACTTGGGAGAGCATGGTGCTGACAGCACCAAGTCAAGAGTTAAGATCCCCTCACCAGTCATCTTTAAAAAAAAAGAAATCAAGAAAGCTAGCCGATTTACAATAGCCACCCAAAAATAAAATACTTAGGAATAAAGCTGACCAACGATGTGAAAAATCTCTACAAAGAGAGCTATAAACCACTGTTGAGAGAAATTAAAGAGGACACGAGAAGATGGAAAGATATCCCATGCTCTTGGATTGGAAGAATTAACATTGTGAAAATGCCCATATTACCCAAAGTGATCTACAGATTCAATGCAATCCCCATCAAAATTCTAATGACATTTTCTCTGAGACGGAAAAAGCTATCCAGACATTTATATGGAACAACAAAAGATCATGCATAGCCAAAGCAATGCTGAGCAAAAAAAATAAAGCTGGAGGCATAACACTAACTGACTTTAAGCTATATTACAAAGCTATAATAACCAAAACAGCATGGTACTGGCATTAAAATAGACACAGGGATCAATGGAATAGAATAGAGAACCCAGAAATCAATCCGTATGCCTACAGCCATTTGATCTTTGACAAAGGCAGCAAATCTATATACTAGGGAAGAGACTGCCTTTTCAACAAGAGGTGCTGGGAAAACTCCTACTCATATGTAGGAGAATGAAACTAGACCCGTACCTTTCACCATATACCAAAATCAACTCAAAATGGATTAAAGAATTAAATATATACATCCTGAAACAACAAAACTCCTTAAAGAAAACATAGGGAAACACTCCAAGAAGTAGGAGTGGGTACAGACTTCATGAATAGGACCCAAAACGCACAGGCAACTAAAGGTAAAATAAGCAAACGGGATTATATCAAACTAAAAAGCTTCTGCACAGCAAAAGAAACAACCAACAGAGTAAAAAAAATAACCAACAGACTGGGAGAAAATATTTGCAAAACATACATCTGACAAAGGATTTATATCTAAGGAACTCAAACAACTTTACAGCAAAAAAACAAATAACCCAATTAAAAAAGGGGCAAAGGAGCTGAACAGTCATTTCTCAAAGGAAGATATATGAATGGCTAACAGACACATGAAAAAATGCTCAACATCACTCAGCATCCAGGAAATGCAAATCAAAACTGCACTGAGATACCATCTCACTCCAGTTAGGATGGCTAACATCCAAAAGACTGAGAATGATAAATGCTGGAGAGGTTGCAGAGAAAAAGGAACACTCATTCACTGTTGGTGGGGCTGCAAAATGGTGCAGCCTTTATGGAAAATTATATGGAGGTTCCTCAGACAATTACAGATAGATCTACCACATGACCCAGTGATTCCACTGCTGGGTATATACCCAGAGGAATGGAAATCATCATGCCAAAGGGATACCTGTACTCCAATGTTTACTTCAGCCCTATTTACAATAGCCAAGGGCTGGAACCAGCCCAAATGTCCATCACCTGATGAGTGGATAAGGAAACTGTGTTATATCTACACAATGGAATACTACTCTGCTATAAGAAAGAACGAAATACTACCATTCCCAACAACACGGATGGGCTTAGAGAAAATTATATTAAGTGAAACAAGTCAGGCACAGAAAGAGAAATACCACATGTTCTCACTTATTTGTGGGAGCTAAAAAAAATAAACAAACACACAAATAAATAAAGGGTAGGTGGGGTGAAGAAGACAGAATAACCACAAAAATTCCTTGAACTATTTAGGTCAAGTGAACAGATACAATGTTGGGGGGGGAGGGGGTGGAGAGGAACAGGTAAAGGGGCATGAAAATCAACTACAATGTATTTTGAGAGTAAAAGAAACAAATAAAATAAAATAAAAATTAAAATTAAAAAAATTTTTAATCTTCATTATAGGCAATGATAAGGCATGAAATAGCAAATCAGATAACTGCTATTGGAGCTCATATGATCTGCAAGACTTGCAGGCAATATAGTTATCAGGCACTGATATCCGTGTTTGTGATCCTTGTTCCTGCATACGGAAGCCTTCTGTAATTTCTCAATTCCTTAGACTCTGTGGAATCCATCAGCACAGTCAGCAGATAGTGATTTTACTGTGTACAGTCTTAGCAGTCAGGAAAGCACTGTGACTGTAAGTACTTGCCTACAGATAAATGAACCCATCGTCTTGTTTTATAAATAAATTCAACCGACACCCAGTATCGTATGGTACGAGAGGATAAAGCATGGCATCTGCACCTCACACTCAAAGACCTTTCCCATCACTCTGAACTGGTCCTAAGCCAGTAAGATTGAATTTTATATATTCTCTGATTCTTCACTAAAAAAAAAAAAAAGTTTGAAAAGCAACTTGGATAAAATGCATGAGTAGAGAGAAACAATCCAAAAAAATAAGAGATCAAACAAAAAGGTGTTAGGGTGTGTTTAAAATCATTGCAAAGGCATCTCACACACACACACACCTCAACACCTGCTATTGTTTCTTTTTTCTTTCCTTTTAACAAAAAATTTAGTGAAGCCTCTGGGTATTACTTCAGAAAATCATTAGATAATGCCTGAAATTTGGATGGCCCCCAGCTCCCTTACCAAAGCACTCTTCTCCTGTGCTCCCTCTGTCAGCCAGGCAATGGTGTCAGCACAGACCCCTCCCTGTCCCCTGCCCAAAACATCCAGACTAGCTCGACCTCCAAGTTCTTCATTTCTCCAGTACTACAGTCATTTTCCTAGTGCAGGGCTGTCCCCACTTGATTAAATAACAGATTTCTCTGGCCTCCACTCATCCACAATCTCTCTAAAATGCACATCTGATCATCTCACTCCACTTAAAACCCATTAGAGGATCCTGGTGGCCCCAGGATCCTTCTTACCCCTAGCAGCCTGGTCTCTCGTCTAGATAAGCCTCTCAACCTGCCCTTCCCCCTCACCTTCATCCAGCCCAACCACAGGGACCTAGCGCTGGATGCCCTCCCACCTGTAGCAACTGGGGTTGCCCAGAAGTGCTAAGCCCCGCCCCCCCCAAATTGGTCCATGCATTCCTGCCATGAACACTTTAACACTGAACACCCAAAACCGCCAACTATTCACATTTGTCACGATGTAGGATTGCGGTTCTTTGTGTGTGATCATTTGACTGGAATACTGCATTCTTTCCTGCACAGTCTACACCTATAATGTGTCAACTATGATTTCTACTTCTGGCTTCTTTAAAGTATGGCAATAAAACCAGAGACACTGGTGAAGCAATCTGAGTAGACTCCTTTATTTTTTCATTTTGCCAAGCTGTCAATTCCCATCTAATTTGACAGTAATATATATTTTAGCGATTCACCTTTATCGAGTCTCTCCAAAGTATTCGAATTTGCTATAATAGACTTGAGTCTCTTTTTAGCCTCATAATTTGCTTACATAATAACTAAATAAGTTCCATAATCATCATCATAAACAGAATTGCCATAAATAGATTTGGGTCTTGTGAGAGCAACAGAGAGTGGCCCAGGAAAGCCAGCCTTCAGCATGCTGCTGGCAGCAGCCAACTGCTTCTCAGAAGCGATGCAGGTCAGCTGTCAGCTGACAGACCTGGGGTCTGGTTGATGGGGGTTCTGTTGGGCTACCCTGCACTCCCTTTCTCAAATCTGCTCTCCTTTCTCTGGTCTCCACCTTTTGCATATGTGGTACCCTCACCCTGGAATACACACTCCCCCTAACAGCAAACTTCATCTAATGCCTATTCACCCACCAAGTGTCAACTTTGATGTCATTTCCTCCAGATGTGATTGGCTGTGATGGATTTACTTGCCTGTATGCCATACAAACAGTCCTGTGAGAACACTCTCACTACACGTTCCCCGCCATTACCCAGCCTCTAGCACAGTGCCTTGCTTATAATGACAAATATATTTGCTAAATGAATCAAAACCAAGGAAGTATCTCTGAAACCAAGAGCACATTTAAAATGCAACTCAGAAAGGCTTCAGAGCGCCTTGGACATTTCCTGAGATAACACAGTCTGATTAGGTCCTAATGACCCATCCTGTAGCATCCCCCAATTATTTTAAGCTTATTAACTAATCATAATAACCTTGAACCAACTTGCTTTTACAACCAATACTAGTTGTTAAATAGGGAAAAGTAAATAAATACAAAAATAAGTAAACCTTTTCCATTTCTGAGTGATGTAAACATTTCGGTATGAAATCAAACCGAAGAAACAGGAGCTGCATATATGGGAAGAATGTTGCCCATAATGCCCTGAGCCTTAAACACACTGGAAAACTTCTTGGTTCCTTTTTTTCCCCCTCTATAAAAAAACCAACCTTAAATCCGTACAGGGAATGTTTACTGGATGAAGCAAGCAGGATAGGCTGTGGGGGCTATTGTGGGGGCGGAGACAGTTGCAGAATGCCACGTGAACACAGGCCACCATCCAACCGCCTGGGACTGCCTGCACAAGTCCCCAGCACAGAGCCGGAAGATTCACTGATCTGTTCACAAGAGGAGGCTCCCTAACGTCCCCAAGGGCCTGCCACTCAGTCGCTCCTTTCTGCTTGGGCCTTCTTCATTGGCAAGGGTGCAGCAAGGGGGCGGGTCCCAGAAACCTGCACGGTTTACCCCACCCCAACCTCTCCACCCCAAGCACTTGTGCTGGGCACCCCAAGGCTTCCAGGGCTACTCTTGCAAGGACTATCATTCACTTCAGTGTGGAGAGGTCACAGAGGGGACAAAGCCAGGCTTTAAGACACTGGGCAGAAACCAATGCCCAAGAGCAGTTTGCAGATGTTTATCAAAACTGCGGCCCTTCCATATGGTTTGGATGGGTCTGCCCCAAAAGATGGTCACTGAGCTTCCAACCAGCTAGCCAGAATGTGCTCTAGCTTTTGCTCTCTTCTGGCCTTGGCATAAGCTCCTGCCAAGTTCTTCCACATGGATATGTATCGTGGAACAGTAATTATATGGGGAAGAAGGAAGTTTTTTGTGGCACAAAGTGTTGCCCTCACCCTTTTTAGAATTAAACATTTCTGTAAAAGATTCCTCAATTTGTTCTTGTGGCAAAAGGAAAAATGCAGTATGCTGGATGTCTTACCACTAAGAAATCTGTCTTGAAAATTTATGTATCTTATTCCCCATGCTTGTCTCTTTGTATTCTCACGGTAGACCCTGGTAAAAACAATAATCAATTTCAGTGCATCTGTAATGCTCTTTTACTTCTTATTGACAGGAGAACCAGGAATTTTTTAAACCTCAGAGCAGATTTTCAAAATAGCTGCTCCCTTCACCAGTCACTGGCCAGCTCTGATGTCCATCACAGACAGGCTGGCCGGCACATGCTCTCCTTTGTGGGTCAAGACTTTCTTTTTCTATATCGTCCCTTTAAGGACTAGAGTTTTATTGTTTCCTAATGGAAAATGTGGATGGGTGGTTATGATTTAGACTTTTACAACCTAGTTGTTAGCAATTCATATCGTCACATCATCCTGGTGAAGACTGAGAAATCTGGCTAGGTCACTAGAGGGCTAGACTAGGTCAATTTGATTCTTAGCTTGCAAAAAGTGACTATAATCACACACAAAAA
>NW_007736219.1:33994-36112 GCF_000696425.1 Galeopterus variegatus | reverse complement strand
GGCTAGACTAGGTCAATTTGATTCTTAGCTTGCAAAAAGTGACTATAATCACACACAAAAACGTTTTTAAAATTTTTTAAAAATCATATCAAGCAATTATTTAAGTTAGAAAAAAAATTTTTAAGCCATAAAAAGTCAAGTTGCCACGTTTGTATCCCCTCAGAACAGCATTTTCTCTGGTTTCTAATATCTGGCTATTATTGCACCTATGTTGTCAGTTTCTCTCCTTTGTTATTTGGCATTATTACTAAATGCTCTAATACAAGAGTACTTCAAAAAGTTCATGGAGGCTGGCGGGTTAGCCCGGTTGGAGCATGGTGCTGATAACGCCAAGGTCTAGGGTTCCATCCCTGTGCCAGCCAGCTGCCATAAAAGGAAAACAAAAGTACACAGAAAGATTTGTATTAACTTTTAATTCTATTTTTCTGTGAACTTTTTAAAGTGCCTTTGCATAATACTTACTGGTTAACTAAAGGGCTTTTGAAAAATTTAACAGATTTCATTGTTTGAAAAATCTACCAACGTCAATGCATGGGCATGTTTTAGTTCTCTGTAATCCAAGAAGATTCCAGTCAAGTTAACAGCTAATGAAAACAGATACTCACCTTTCTGGGAGATAATTTAGATAATCACTTGGTTTATCCCAAGAGCAAACTAATCTGAACTCCATGGATGATAAGTAGAAAGAGAAGGTAAATGGACATGAAAATAAGAATTTGAAAAGTGATCAAATCTGACTTCTGATCAAAATGTAAGGGAGGAAGTATGGCTGGAACTCGAGGTACGTATGGGAAAATTAGGAGCACAGGTCAGCTATGATGGGATAAGTTGTTTCGAATGTAAGAGAAAAGCTTCATTAAAAAAGAAAGCAACAGGCAGCAAAGATAACTCCCTGAGACAAAGTGATAACAGCACAGGCACCCTTCCTACAACCCAAGGAAAGGCAAGCCACAGACAACATCACCAACAAAGCAGTATATTCATAGGCTGACAACCTCTGTCCATGAACTTTACAAAGGCACTCATAAGGGCCACTGAAATTCATTATCCCGATTCTTTATTTCAAATAACACACCCAGGCAGTAACACCTAAGAATTACTAAGGACTGTTCTATGAGACCTTCCTTCATAGACTGTATGGGCCAGTAAAAGAGAAGACAGTTACTCTGAACATAGCAAGAGAAAGAAACTAAGTGCTAGAAAAGAACACAGCACAGTGCTGCAAAGTTCTGAGAAGGGAGAGCTCACTTCTCCTAGGAGAAGGTCTTCATTTCTTAAAAAATAAATAAATTGCTAATGTTCAATTTTCTATATTTTAAGAAAAATTTAGTTGTGGGTATTTATTGATTTGGAGATTTTGACAGCACTTGCCCAAAGAAGAGGAAATGTACTTTTATTTTTTAAAGAGTTTTTACTACAGAAAATTTCAAACAAACACAAAAGCGGAGAAATTAATATGATGAACCCATGATGATCAATATTTGCGTGAAGGTACTGGTGGAAAAAAAAGAAAAAGATCAATATTTTACTGATTTTGTTTCAACTATTTCACACCAACTTTTTTTGGCGTATTTTAAAGCAAATCTTACATATCATATCATTCTATGAAGAAAATATTTCACTGTGTATCTATAACAAATAAGGACTTAGAAATAACTGTGCTATTTTTATCTGAACAAAATTAATAATTCCTTCATGTTACCAAATATTCATCCATGTAAAAATTTCCCCTTATCTCAAAATGATCTTTTTACAGCTGGTTTGTTGGTATCAGGAACCAAATTAAGATTCACACATTACATTTACCAAACATAACTTAGATGAAACCAAATTTATCCGTTGGAATGGCACCTTTCAGAGATTTTGCATTCAATTTGCGGGCTCATGGAGAGTTGGGCATCATGCTAGCACTTAGTTGCTCTGTAAAACAAAAATCCCTTTGCAAATGGAGAGCAAAGAGGTCCAAGACTTGAAGGTAGACATGCTGGAGATAGACTATCATGTGAGTCCCCACCCCCGGTCCCGCCCTCTGGGCTACATCTCCCCATCCAGATGGTGGAAGTGGCGGCAACTTTTATAAGCAATAGACTGCTAATCTCTGTAGGCCAGAGATGCTGA
>NW_007736219.1:32113-33390 GCF_000696425.1 Galeopterus variegatus | reverse complement strand
TGAGAAGTGCTTCCACTGCGATGAAGACCTGGACCTCCATGGATGTGCAACATCTGTCATGAGAAATGTGGGCATAGTTACTGTATCAGGCAGCAAGGCCAGCTTGGTCTTTGGGATGGTTGGACCTTAACTGATCTCGTGGTCCCAGGAACAAAACTAATGAGTAATTCCAATAAGGTGTCACCTGATTTGTGTAGCAGGAAATCTCTGGGTCTGGTGAGCAGAGCCTGACTTGAGCCACCATACTAGACAAACCAAGGGCCCTCACTCAACTCCCAAACTCAGGGCATCTGGAAGCAGATGCCCGGAAACCTTGGGGGAGGTACCCTACTACCACTAATTCTTCCTAGCCTTCCCCAAAGAGACCTCCACTACTTACCTGGTAACTGTGCCCCCCATATAGACAAAGCCCCATAGGCAAAACGTAAGCAATACTCTTTCTTCCTAAACCCTTTGACTGGAAGGAGAGTGGCCTCAGGAAGGATTTAGCTTGTGTGGACTCAGGTTAGTAGCTAACAGTTTGGCTGGATTGCTTGGAGGAATGTGGAAAGAACAAAATGGGTTGGGGACTGGCTTGGGGAAGGGTATGACTGGATATATCTGAATACACTCAAGGCATGAGAAGACTTCTGTTCCATGTGAATCCTTATTGTAAAAGAGGTTGTTTAATAATCCTGTGGACATGAAGTCCCACTGTGCAGATGTCAACTAGTCTTCTTTCCTAGTCTTCTTGATGCTTGCTCAGTAGTTCATAAAACAAAAAACGAAAAAAGGCCATGGTGGCAGAAAAGGAGCCTGGGCTAAACCACAGGGCCTCCCCCTCAACAAAGTTAATGATACGGTTCCTTGAAGGAACCAGACAGCTTCTTGTGGAAAGCCGATTACAATGGGCCCTCTTCATAATAGAGGGGGTGGTGATTTGTCCTTACTGGAAGAGCTACTTATGCTAGACCTGGATTTGTTTCCTTCACTGTCAGCCTCTGCTGGATCTTACTGAAGGATCCTGTACTGTCAGGGTATCTCACGCAACACTGCATCTCCCCAGAACTCCACTGAAAGCAGCACATGTCTGTATCACACCAGTAACAGCCCAATGAAAACAAAGTTACAGAGGCAGCTTGGAGCCACGCCCTGAAGATGCTACACCACCCTGGATGGGCACATGCTCTGAGCCAATGACTAAAATAGTGATGCTCACCCACAGCCAGAGCATGTGGGTCCAGAAGTCAAGGGTATACACAGAAGTAGCTTCTTCAGTTTACTTAATAATATACTTA
>NW_007736219.1:29987-31120 GCF_000696425.1 Galeopterus variegatus | reverse complement strand
GGTCCAGAAGTCAAGGGTATACACAGAAGTAGCTTCTTCAGTTTACTTAATAATATACTTAGAAAACGTTTTCTTCCCATCCAGGAACTCTGCTCTGTTGAAACTGAATTTAGCCCTGAATTAAGGGAAAAGCACTTGCACTGGAGTTCGCAGCCCTGGCCCCACTGAATTAGAACTGAGGCTGGCCATTTTAGCCTCCTGGGGCTGCTGGGAAAATGATGGATTTTGTGGCCACTGCCACAGTTGTTTCTCAACTGGACTAATGCAGTGGCCTTCAAATCCGTCCCCTTCCTCTGCCTTTCCCCCCAAACTGCCCTTCCTCTCCAAAGCATAAATCAGAACACATCATCCTCTTGCTGGCAACGGCCTCCCACTCATTTAGAACAATGCCAGCTCCTTCTCGTGACCTGCATTGCCCTTTCTAGCCATGGCCTACCTCCCGACTGCAGCGTCCTCTCCTGTCCTGTTCCTGAGCTCCAGGCACTCTGGCCTCCCTGCCGAGCTTCACACACATCACGTTCTTCCCTGTCCTTGGGCATGTGGTGTCCCTGCCGCCGGGACGTCTCCTCCCTCAGGTTTTTGCCTTGCTGCCTCCTGCTCATCTTTCAGGTCTCTGCTCCTGTGTCGCCTCTCTGGAGAGGCGGCTTTCTCCCTCTCCTGCTCTCACTCACTCTCCACATCACCCCCATTCATCTTCTCCAGAGCAGTCACTGGTGCCTGAGATAATTCCATTTACTAATTAAAGGAACCTGTTTGAATGCTGGAATTTAAACTTCTTGGGATGCTTTATTCCCTGCTGAACCTCAAATGATAAAAACAGTACCAGACTCACAGTTGTTCTACACATTTTTGTGGCTTGGCTGATTTTTGACTCAGAGAGAGGAAGAAAGGAGGCTATGGCAACTCTAAGAAAGCAGGACCGCTAACAGCTCAGAAATCAACAGAGCGAAGGTTTGGACCACCTCACCTCGCAAAGGGGCTGAGCAAAGTCAAAGACACCACCCACCACCCACGGCCTTACAACCCAAGGCAGAGGGAGACACTTCCTGTTATGACGTCCTGTACGTGTACACACTATTTTCTACTTCCTTTCCCTCCCCCGTTCGCATTATGGTAGGTTGTGTTGCTTGAAT
>NW_007736219.1:27461-29492 GCF_000696425.1 Galeopterus variegatus | reverse complement strand
CAGAGGGAGACACTTCCTGTTATGACGTCCTGTACGTGTACACACTATTTTCTACTTCCTTTCCCTCCCCCGTTCGCATTATGGTAGGTTGTGTTGCTTGAATGTTCCTTGGGCTATAAACACCGAAAAGGCCTTGGGACAGAACTGGAGAAGGAATTGTTATTACTAAGAGGTCCTCAGCTTGGAGATGTCTGCTATCATCCATGAACCTTTGGGTTGTCTGCCTCTAGGGGATGAAGGAGAGGGTCTGCAATCACACATGGAATAGTTGCATCATGGTAGAAAGATCCTCTTTTGGAAATGAATGCCCTCCACCCTGCTTCATTTTTCTGTACAGCACTACCAGGTAATCTAGTATCCTCACCAGAATGTAAGTGATTGAAGGAGCTCTGTTTTGTTCACTACTGTCACCTGGGACATGGTAAGAACTCAATAGTTATTGAATGAATGAATGAACAAATGAAGACCTGTGCAGAATCTTATTTTCTAACACCACCGGGATTTCCTCTGGGAGAATGACCTTCCCTCCATTATATTCAGTCTTAGTGGACAGGGAGCCCATGTACTTGCCTCCAAATACAGAGGGCAGGGGGTCCCTGGAGGCACCCAATTCTTCACCTTGTTCCAGTGCCACCAGCTTGTGGACACATCACCTAAGCTCAGAGAGTTGAATCCTCTATCTTGGAATTTTAACTCATGGGGGAGTGACAGAAGGACATTCCCAGGGGTGGCACCCTGACCAGTCTTCTGCTACCTGCCTTCTGTGGTTCCTCAGCTCCCAGGAGCAACCCTGGCTGCCCTCCATTCCCTAGCCTGGTTCCCCGGCCACCCCATCAATTCTGGGAGCATTGGACACCCTTCCAATACATCTCCCTTTTCCTTAAGCTAACCAGAGTTAGTTTTTGTTGCTTTTTAACAAAAGAACTCTAAAAAACTTTAAAAAATGACAAAAAACATAAAACAGTGTTACAGAAAGCACAAAATACACTGTGTATGCGTATGGGCTTGAAGAGAAATCCTCTACATTCCTACCACCCTAACACTTTTTATTTTTACCTCTTCTTTTAAAATCTTTGACTATATGTGTATACATTATACATGGTATTTGTTTTTGAATTATTTTCCCCAAAAAAGATGAAGTCCTAAACCCCCCGTACCCATGAATGTGGCCTTATTTTTGTAGGTGATCAGTAAAGTCATTAAAAATCTAATGACTATGGTAACGTTACAAAAACAGAAATATGGACAAAGAGACAGACAGACATGCAGGGAGAATGCCACATGAACATGAAGGCAGACACGGGGTAATGTACCGCTATGAGTGAAACATGTCTCCCTGAAGTTCAAGTGTTGGAAACTTGATCCCTGCTGTGCACTGACTGTGTCCCCCCAAATTCACATATTAGAAGCTTAATTCCTACTGTGACAGTGTTGAGGGTGGAAATCCTATTACGGTAATTGAAAGATGGGGCCTTAAAGAGGTGATTAGATTGTAGGACCGTGACATAGTGAATGGATTAGTAATGGTGGCCAGGGGCGTGGTTCTGAGGGCTTTACAAGGAGAGCACGTGAGAGCCTCTTTTTCTGCTCCACTGTTCTTGCCACGTGACACTCTGCACTGCTGTACAGTCACCTCACCAGATGTGTTCCCCGGACTTTGGATTTCCCAGCCTCAGAAACCGTAAGCGGTAGAACTTGTTTTCTTACAAATTATCCAATTCTATGTATTTTGTTATAAGCAACAGAAACGGACTAATACAATCCCCACTGTAAAGTATTAAGAGGGTGAGAAATCCAATTATGGCATTTAAAATGTGGGGTTTTCAGGGCCAGCCCATGACTCACTTGGGAGAGCGTGGTGCTGACAACACCAAGTCAAGGGTTAAGAGCCCCTTACCTGTCATTTTTTTTTTTTCCTTTTTGTCTTTTTTCGTGACCAGCAACGGATCGCAACCCCCAGTGTCACGCCTGTACCGGACCGGGACCGGCAACGGGATCGCAACCCTCAGTGTTGCGGCCGCACCTCGCTCA